>NW_027000324.1:0-8849 GCF_036934945.1 Oncorhynchus masou masou
CCACAGAGCATAATCCTGCCACCACCATACCTCACCGTAGGGATGGTGCCAGGTTTCCTCCAGACATGATGCTTCGCATTCAGGCCGAAGAGTTCTTGGTTTCATCATACCAGAGAATCTTGTTTCTTCTCATGGCCAGAGTCCTTTAGGTGCCTTTTGGCAAATTCCAAGTGGGCTGTCATGTGCATTTTACTGAGGAGTGGCTTCCGTCTGGACATTGTACCATAAAGGCCTGGATTGTATATAAATTGTATATAAATATACCCAGTCACTAAAAATATACAGGCGTCCTTCCTAACTCGGTTGCCGGAGAGGAAAGAAACTGCTCAGGGATTACACCATGTGGCCAATAGTGACATTAAAACAGTTACAGAGTTTAATGGCTGTGATAGGAGAAAACTGAGGATGGATCAACTAAATTGTAGTTACTCCACAATACTAACCTAAATTAAGGAGTGAAAAGAAGGAAGCCTGAACAGAGTTAAAATATTCCAAAACATGGATCCAACAATTGGCAGATAAATGTTCTTCAATAAAGGTTCAAACAAAAAATGTCTTACTGAATACAAACCGTTATGTTTGGGTCAAATCCAACACAACACATCACTGAGTACCACTCTTCATATTTTCAAGCAAGGTGGTGGCTGCATCATGTTGCTTGTCATATGCTTGTCATCGGCAAGGACTAGGGAGTTTTTTGGACAAAAAGGACCTAAAAAAGGACCAGAATACAGCTAAGCACAGGCAAAATCATAGAGGACAATTGGTTCAATCTGCTTTCCAACAGACACATTTACCTTTCAGCAGAACAATAACCTAAAACACCATTCCAAATATACATTGGAGTTGCTTACCAAGAAGACATTGAATGTTCCTGAGTGGCCTAGTTACAGTTTTGACTTAAATCGGCTTCAAAATCTATGGCAAGACTTGAAAATGGCTGTCGAGCAATGATCAACAACAAACTAGACAGTGCTTGAATTTGTCTTAAAATAATAATGTGCAAATACTGTATAATTCAGGTGTGCAAAGCTCAGAGATTTACCCAGAAAAACTAACAGCTGTAATCGCTGCCAAAGGTAATTCTAACATGTATTGACTCAGGGTGTTGAATACTCATGTAATCAAGATGTATTAGATTACAATTAAATACTTTTTTATCCCACCTTGTAACACAACAAAATATGGAAAATGTCAAGGTACTCCCAGTATCACAGCCAAGACAATGTAGCAGTGGTACTCCCAGTTTCTAGCCATTTTATTTTTACTCATTATTGTTATTTACTGTGTATTTATTCATTGTCTCACTATTGTATTTTTTATCTTTATCTTTACCTCTGCATTGTTGGAAAAGGACCTGTAAGTAAGCGTTTTACTGTTAGTCTACACCTGTTGATTATGAAGCATGTGCCAAATAGGATTTGATTTGAGATTAATAATATAAATCTCCCACCTCACAGACAAACAACTGTCATGCTTTACGATGATGGATGTGGCTGGAGGCGGGGTGTCAGTTCTCTTCCAGCGGCAGTGGGCCTGTCACGGGCCTGATGTCTGCTTTGATCAGACCTCCTGTGTACACCAAACACCTCCATCACAGGATAAAGGATAAATCTCACATGGCCTTTCTCTTTATATTCCTTTTATAGTGCACTACTTTTGACCAGAATAGGGTGCCCCTTGGGACGCAGTCAGAGAGAGCTGAGGAGGAACATTTGGAGCAGCGGAGCAGGGATAGACCGCTTCATGTCCTGCCAATAACCAACATAACACAATCGGGAGCAGAAACACACGAGCACAGACAACGCAAGATGCATACATTATCGCATGTTCAGATGCACACACACGCTCAATGCAGAGATACTGGATGGCTGAGAAAGAAAAAACACTTGCACATATACGAACGCACAGACACACACTCTCACACACACCGACAAGACAAACACACAGAGGTGAGAGCAGGAACTGTACTCTACTATCAGAGCATACCAAAAGCTTCAGACATACTTTGTTTCGCAACCTTTTGTTTTTACTTCACCTCTCTAGCTAATTTAAATGCTAATGTATCCTAACCTTTTCGCTGCTCTGCAAAGCTAACAATTGCTAACAATCTGCTGGGTCCCCTTTTAAAATTGAGCTTTGAGGCAATTAGCTCAGCTAGCGTCGGGAAGCAGCGTGAGGAATGAATGAACAGAGGGACGATTGAGAGAATTTGAATATTAGCAGTTCACTGGAAAATTGAATATTTAGCCTTTAAGGACATGGGACTGAATAGGGGAGGGCAGTGGGAGATTAGAGGGGTGTGAGGAGTAGCAGACGGAAGTTGGAGAGGGAAAATGAGGCCAAAATAAGCTAGAGAACAGAAAATAGAGCAATTAAGAAGAAGATGATAGCATGATGACAGAAAGAAGGACAGGGATCAGATAGTGTGAATTGATTTAGGTCTGCCTGACAATTGATAGATTGGCTGAGATTTGGGAGGTTTAGAGGGGCAGGTCTAAGGGAGGGGGGCATGACTGAGAATGACAGCATCAGAAACACAGAATAACCATGACATAGTGCTAACCGTTTAACCAAATGCTTTTTAAATAACTAATTGACTGACTACGACCTCTTTTTCTTTCTCTCCTGTCCGCTCAACCACCGTTTGTACAGTTTCTCTAGAGAGATTCCTCTATGGAACATGCTGTCCAACTCATCATAACTAAACTGACATGTACTGTACACTATACACTATATATACAAAAGTATTTGGACACCCTTTCAAATGAGTGGATTTAGCTATTGACAAGTGTATAAAATCAAGCACACCGCCATGCAATCGCCACAGACAAAAATTGGCAGTAGATTGACCTTACTGAAGAGCTTAGTGACTTTCAACGTGGCTCAGTAATAGTATGCCACCTTTCCAACAAGTCAGTTCGTCAAATTTCTGCCCTGCTGGCGCTGCCCTGTTCAACTTTAAGTGCTGTTATTGTGAAGCGGAAATTTCCTGGAGCAACAACGGCTCAGGTGCGAAGTGGTAGGCCACACAAACTCACAGAAGGGGGCCGAGTGCTGAATGGGGCCGAGTGCTGAAGCGCAGAGCACGTAAAAATCATCTGTCCTCGGTTGCAACACTCACTAACAAGTTCCCAACTGCCTCTGGAAGCAAGGTCAGCACAAGAACTGTTCGTCGGGAGCTTCATGAAATGGGTTTACATGGCCGACAAGCCTAAGATCACCATTTGCAATGCCAAGTGTCGGCTGGAGTGGTGTAAAGCTCACCGCCATTGGACTCTGGGGCAGTGGAAATATGTTCTCTGGAGTGATGAATCACGCTTCACCATCACCAGTCTGACGGACTAATCTGTGTTTGGCGGCTAGAACGCTACCTGCTCCAATGCATAGTACTACCTGTAAAGTTTGGTAGAGGAGGAATAATGGTCTGGCGCTGTTTTTCATGGTTCAGGCCCCTTAGTCCCAGTGAAGGGAAATATTAACGCTAACGCAAACAATGACATTCTAATTGATTCTGTGCTTTCAACTTTGTGGAGACAGTTTGGGGAAGGACCTTTTCTGTTTTAGCATGCCAATTTTTTTAATTGGTGTATTTTTTGGTTTGTTAAAATTTTTATTTAACTAGGCAAATCAGTTAAGAACAAATTCTTATTTACAATGGCGGCCTACCCCGGCCAAACCTGGATGACACTGGGCCAATTGTGCTCCGCCCTATGGGACATCAAATCATGGCCAGATGTGATACAGCCTGGATTCAAACCAGGGACTGTAGTGATGCCTCTTACACTGAGATGCAGTGCCTTAGACTGCTGCGCCACTTGGGAGCCCCCGTGCACAAAGCGAAGTCCATACAGAATTGGCTTGTCCAGATCGGTGTGGAAGAATTTGACTGGCCTGCACAGAGCCCTGACCTCAGCCCCATCTAACAACTTTGGGATGAATTGGAACGCGGACTGCGAGCCAGGCCTAATCGCCCAACATCAGTACCCGACCTCACTAATGCTCTTGTGTTTGAATGGAAGCAAGTCCCCCCAGAAATATTCCTACATCTAGTGTAAAGCCTTTCCAGAAGAGTGGTGGCTGTTATAGCAGAAAAGTGAGGACCAACTACATAGTAATGCCCATGAGAAGTTTGACAAGCAGGTGTCCACATACATTTGGTTGTGGTCTGTATTACCTCAATCACCCCAACTATCTCGTATCCCAGTACACTGACTCGCTACCTGCACTCCTTGCATATAGCCTCATTATTGTAATTTCATTGTGTTAGTGTTTTCTTTTTATCTACAGTATTTGTTAATTTTCTTACTTTTTAATGGCATTGTTGGGAAAGGGCTCGTAAGTAAGCATATGATGGTAAAGTCTACACTTGTTGTATTCGGCACATTAATAGTTGTTATAGTTGATGTTATTTAGCAGTCTTAAAAGTATGACTTCTCTACTTTAACGAACTACTGAAATTGTGATTTCGTCAGAAGGTAGGCAGCTAGGCTAGCCTCTTAGCCTGAACTTAGGATGACTCTTTGGGGAGCACAGAGATAGATATAACTGGATGGAGCAGCGATGAGATGGTTGTGAGGTTCTGTATTTATTTTCTTGGTCAACCTTGTGTTCTGTTTCGTTATGTTCTTGAGCATAGCCCTGTTTCTTTGTGTTCTTGAACATAGCCCTGTCTTTCATTTTTGTTCATTGAATTCACCTGTGTTAGTTACTCACCTGGTCTCATCAGCTCCTTATTTAGTTCAGCTCATTCTGTTCGTGCCTTTGAGGTAATGTTTGTCTTTGACTCTACTAAGCCTTGTCCGAGCTCTTTGTGAGAACCAGTTATAGCCTTCAGTCCTTGTTTTGGTTTCCCTACCTGTGTATGACCACTGCCTGCCTGCGACCACGATTCCTGCCTTCTGCAAAGGTGAAATAAACACCTGACGCTCTCACGTTCTGACCTTAGTTCTTTTATGTCTTTGTTTCAGTATGGTCAGGGATTGAGTTGGGTGGGTTGTGTTTTTTCTATAATTTGGGATTTTCTGTGTTCGCCCTGGTATGGTTCTCAATCAGAAGCAGCTGTCAATCGTTGTCCCTGATTGAGAATCATACTTAGGTAGCCTGGTTTCACTTCTGAGTTGTGGGTGTTTATTTCCTGTTTAGTGTTTTTTTTCATTCACCTTATGGGACTGTTCGTTTGTTGTTTTGGTCAGTGTTCAGTTATTTTATTAAAAACATGAACACTTACCACGCTGCGCTTTGGTCCTCACCTTCTTCCACCACAGACAATCGTTACAGATGCGCTCTGTGTGTGAATCTACACCTTTTTCTCCCTGAGTTTCATTACAATGATGACTTGGAATAAAATACGTCATCAAACAACAAAAATATAATATACACAACTGAAATATGTGAATAAAGAATGGCTTATTAATAAAGGATATATAATGGGCAGTCACTACCATTATGGGGGTTTTATACATGAAACAAAGTCATACTAAAAACAATATGTGAAATACACAACTAAAATATTTTAAGTAGTCATGTAAATAAGCCTAATTAGTAACGGCTGTCACTACCATCAACTGTTTTATTCTGTGTTACAGCACTGAACGCATAATGCATTTTTTTTGTAACATAAGAGACAACCTTAAAAGCACTTATTGCTCAGCACTTACCATGACATAACACTCTACCCTAGGTTCACAGGTAATATCATGAAGTAGGCCTGAATTACATGGACGTAAAGTTATAAACAAAACGCATCCAACTACAATCTTTGTTCACTTAACCCACAGCACACACAACATCAATCCGATGCAGATCAGACACCTATACCACTGGTGTCCACTTTGAACAAAAATGAAAAAAGACCTGTACCAGAGACATCCGTTCATGTAGCCTGCAATCTTTCTAACTATCCCTTTACGAGAAAACAGAGAGGAAGGAATCTGACATGGCTTGACCCTAAGGCCCACAACATGCCCCCCACAACCCTCATATACATACAAAACAGGTTGAATAAAGAGAATGTGTCTCTCTGCTAATGTGCCCCCCCCTCCCACTGTGGCACCGCTGCTGTTCAAACCAACAAGAACAGGAGGTATCTTTAGAACATTGGCATCCTGTGCAGTCAGTGCCGCCAGATACTTGCCCTGGCTTTAGTAATCCTGCATTGTTTTCAGGCTCTGTTATCTATTTTTATTGCAGACTCCAATTAAGACTGTCATTCTCCCGTGGACAGTGGAAATTACAGCAGATGGAGCTTCATCTGTCTTTCACTATGTAAAGAGAGTTGTTCAGTAACCGCTGTCTTAGAAATAGCCAATGAGTTGGAAAGAAAAATGAAGACAGACAGAAAGATTGCCAGTAGACAGAGAGACCGATGAAAGATGCACGCTTAAAATATATAGAAAGGTAGATAGAGTTTCTTGGATAAATGCAAAGATACACAGGTGGCTGATACTGTAGCATACAGAGATATGTGGTTAGATTTAGCTCCAGTCCTCTAAACTTTGGAGGACGCAGCAGTAGGAGCTACACACAATCTCAGACAGGGTTCCCCTACAAGCAGCAGTGGTTTTATGTGCCCCCCAAGTTTTCTGAGCAATTACATTTTTTAAAATGTTTTATTGTTGGACATAAAGGACTGTAAAAACTCTGACCGCGGCTGAATCTAGTTGATGATCCCTGCTCTAAGACCTCTGGAGTGCATACAGTTCACTCGCACACCCTCTGGGCAAACCCCTGGAACACACACACTACACAGAGGCAAATCCCTGTCCGCAGCAAGCAGGTCCAGAGAGCTGGGAGCTGCTGCGGTGGGAGCCAAAGTCATCTGTCACCACCTTTTGTTTCCTTGCCGTGCCCGTTGGGCTCGCAGTCATTAAGAGGCTTTATTAATTAATTAATTAATTAAAGTTCTTGGCCGCATTGCCCAGGCGAGACGGGGACCTTGTCTTATGGCGCGGGGGCCCTGTGGGTGCCAGGCAGAAAAATCAAAGATGGCCTCCCAAGCGGGGCTGGGCGTAATGAGAACAAATAGGTTTGCAAATAGCACCTCACTCCCCATCTCTCTCGCTTTTTCTCACTCTCTCTTTTGCGCTCTCTTTCTCCATCGAGAAATGCTTCCTTTGAAATCAATGATATCTGCTGTACTTCCTGTGTTGCGCTCGCATTGCGTCAGGCTAAAGAATTACAGAGCTTAAATTCTCGATGGCTGACCCATGTGTTCATTCTATCTTGTGAATGGAAATATTAAGAAATAAAGTTGATTTTGGTTGCATATCGCCTTGACTATACACCACTGGTTATTGTACTAAGATTTAGGAAGTCAAGAACCTACTAGCTCGAAGAAACTCTAGCTAGCTAGCTACATTGACTTTGTTCACAATGTAAACAATATATTCACAATGTCAACAGCAACAACTAAAGCAACTTGTGTAATTAGAGGATCATTCAGTACAACCACTAGTAACTGCTCTGTTTTAATAATGGGGAATAAGTAACAACAACAACTGCCTTTGCGTAGTAATGAGCTAAACAACATTCATACGGCAGAAATGAAGCATTGGGAGCCAGAGCCCTGTGACATTCACAAAGCAATCAGTGTCTTTCAGCATTCTAGCAGCACAGCCTGATGTGTGATGTATTACCTGTGCTCCTTTTTTCCCCTCAGGTCACTCGTACAGACACAGAGTGGACAGTGTGCCCGCACACAAACTGAGCTGATTTGAACAGCATCCATTTTTCTTAGAAGAGGAAAAAATACAACTGGCACAGACAGATGCTTTCACATCACACACGTACGCACGCACACACACACACACACACACACACACACACACACACACACACAGAGGCCTCGACATTGAAAGTGGAGGGGGAGCAGATGACCTTGTATAAACCAACTCAGCCACCCTGGCTACAGCCCCACTACAGATCTGAACCAAACACCTCAGGAGTCAAATGTCCAATGCATTTATCACAAACACACCACTGTCCTTGAAACGCTCCTCATCAGCCACGATCTCCCAAACAATGCTTCCAACAACATAAACTATTGTTTATAACACAGGTGCTCTATTTGGAGCTAGTCTAGTCTGGTGTGGCGGGCGGATAGCAGAGAGAGACATTTTTGCCCCTGTAGAGAAGCAGGCGGGCAGTGCCAAGAGTCTCGAGCTTAATGACAAATTTGGAGGGTAATATGGTGTTAAATGCTGATCTGTAATCGATGAACAGCATTCTTACATAGGTATTCCTTTTGTCCAGATGGGTTAGGGCAGTGTGCAGTGTGATTGCGATTACGTCGTCTGTGGACCTATTGGGGCGGTTAGCAAATTGGAGTGGGTCTAGTGGTGTCAGGTAGGGTGGAGGTGATATGGTCCTTAACTATTCTCTCAAAGCACTTCATGATGACGGAAGTGAGTGCTACGGGGCCGTAGTCAGCTCAGTTACCTTAGCTTTCTTGGGAACAGGAACAATGGTGGCCCTCTTGAAGCATGTGGGAACAGCAGACTGGGAGAAGGATTGATTGAATATGTCCATAAACACACCAACCAGCTGGTCTCCGTATGCTCTGAGCACGCGGCTGGGGATGCCAAGGCCTGTAGCTTTGCGAGGGTTAACACATTTAAATGTTTTACTCACATTGGCTGCAGTGAAGGAGAGCCCGCAGGTTTTGGTAGTGGGCTGTGTCAGTGGCACTGTATTGTCCTCAAAGTGAGCAAAGAAGTTGTTTAGTTTGTCTGGGAGCAAGACATCGTGGTCCGCAAAGTGGCTGGTTTTTCTTTTGTAGTCCGTGATTGACTGTCGACCCTGCCACATACCTCTCATGTCTGAGCCGTTGAATTGCGACTCTACTTTGT
>NW_027000325.1:0-5000 GCF_036934945.1 Oncorhynchus masou masou
TGTGTGCCTGTGTGCGTGTGTGCCTATGTATGCGTGTGTGCCTGTACGTATGTGCCTGTGTGTATGTGTGTGCCTGTGTATGCGTGTGTGCCTGTGTGTTCGTGTGTGCCTATGTGTATGTGTGCCTGCGTGTACGCGTGTGCCTGTGTGTGCGTGTGTGCCTGCGTGTACATGTGTGTGCCTGGAATATACGTGTGTGCCTGTACGTGTGCGTGTGTGCCTGTGCGTACGTGTGTGCCTGTGTGTACGTGTGTGCCTGTAATGTGCGTGTGCCTGTGTGTACGTGCCATGCCTGTGTGTACGTGTGTGCCTGTGTGTACGTGTGTGCCTGTGTGTGCCTGTGTGTACGTGTGTGCCTAGTGTGTGCACGTCTGTGCCTGTGTGTGCGTGTGTGCCTGTGTGTACGTGTGTGCCTGTGTGTGCACGTGTGTGCCCGGTAATGTGTACGTGTGTGCCTGTGTGTGTGCAGCGCAGTGTGCCTGTGTGTACGTGTGTGCCTGTGTGCACATGCGTGCCTGTGTGTGCGCGTGTGCCTGTGTGTGTACGTGTGCGCTTCTGTGTGTACGTGTGTGCCTGTGTGTACGTGTGTGCCTCTGTGTGTGTGCGTGTGTGCCTGTGTGTACGTGGGTGCCTGTGTGTCACGTGTGTGCCTGTGTGTGCACGTGTGTGCCTGTGCGCGCGTGTATTGCCAATGTGTGTACGTGTGTGCCTGCGTGTACGTGTGTGCCTGTGTGTACGTGTGTGCCTGTGTGTGTACGTGTGTGCCTGTGTGTGCGTGTGTGTGCCTGTGTGTACGTGTGTGCCTGTGTGTATGTGTGCCTGTGTGCGCGGCAGTGTGCCTGTGTGCGCGCAGTGTGCCTGTGTGCGCGCAGTGCCACACCATGCGCACGCGGTGTGCCATGTGTGTGCGCTTGTGCTGCCTGCGCGCACGCGTGCGCCTGTGTACGCGTGCGTAATGTGTACGCTTGGCTGCCTGCGGCACGTGTCGTCGCGCATGTGCCTGCACGCGTGTGTGCCTGTGCGCACGCGCGCCTGTGCACGCGGTGCGCCTGTGCGCACGCAGGTGCCTGTGTGCACGCTGCAGTGCCTGTGTGTACGCAGGTGCCCATGTGCACGCAGTACTGTGTGCACGCAGGTGCCTGTGTGCACGTGCGGTGCCTGTGTGCACGCGTGTGTGCCTGTGTGCACGCAGGTGCCCGCGCACGCTGCGCCTGTGTGCACGCAGCGCAAGCCTGCGTACATGTGTGCCTGTGTGCACGCGCAGGTGCCTGTGCGGCACGCAGTGTGCCTGTGTGCACGATGTGCCTGTGTGTATGTGTGTGTGCCTGTGCGTACGTGTGTGCCCGTGTGTTCGTGTGTGCCTATGTGTATGTGTGCCTGCGTGCACGCGTGTGCCTGTGTGTCACGTGTGTGCCTGCGTGTACATGTGTGCCTGAAATGCACGTGTGTGTGTGTGTACGTGTGTGCCTGTGTGTACTGTGTGTGCCTGTGTGTACGTGTGTGCCGTATGTGTCCGTCGTGCATGTGCCTGTGTGTATGTGTGTGCCTGTGTACGTGCATGTGCCTGTGTGTACGTGTGTGCCAGGGTGGTGCCGTATGTGTGTACGTGTGTGCCTGTGTGTGTACGATGGTCCGTGCCTGTGTGTACGTGTGTGCCTGTGTGTACGTGTGTGCCCCTGTGTGTGTACGTGTGTGCCCGTGTGTGTATCGTGTGTGTTCCTGTGTGTGTATGTAGTGTGCCTGTGTGTGTGTCACGTGTGTGCCTGTGTGTACGTGTGTGCCTGTGTAGTGTGTGCTGTGTGTACTGTGTGTGCCTGTGTGTACGTGTGTGCCTAGCGTAGGTGTGTGCCTGTGTGTGCGTGTGTGCCTGTGTGTAGTGTGTGCCTGTGTGTACGTGTGTGCCTGTGTGTACGTGTGCCTGCTGTGTGCGTGTGTGTTGTGCTCGTGTGTGCCTATGTGTGCGTGTGTGCACGTGTGTGCTGTGCTGTGCCTGTGTGTACGTGTGTTGTGCCTGTGTGTGTGTGCTGTGCGCCTGTGTGTGCGTGTGTGCCTGTGTGTACGTGTATCGTCGTGTGCCTGTGAGTGTGTGTGTGTACGTTGTGCCTGTGTGTACGTGTGTGCCTGTGTGTACGTGTGTGAGTGTGCCGCTGTGTGCATGTGTGTGCGTGTGCCTGTGTGTGCGTGTGTGCCTGTGTGTATGTGTGTGCCTGTGTGTACGTGTGTGCCTGTGTGTGTGCGTGTGTGCCTGTGTGTGCGGTGTGTGCCTGCGTGTACATGTGTGTGCCTGGTATGTACGTGTGTGCCTGTATGTGTACGTGTGTGCCTGTGTGTACGTGTGTGCCTGTGTGCACGTGTGTGCCTGTGTGTACGCTGTGTGCCTGTGTGTGCGTGTGTGCCTGTGTGTACGTGTGTGCCTGTGTGTACGTGTGTGCCTGTGTGTGTGCCTGTGTGTGCGTGTGTGCCTGTGTGTGTACGTGTGTGTGCCTGTGTGTGTGTGCGTGTGTGCCTGTGTGTACGTGTGTGCCTGTGTGTGTGCGTGTGTGCCCGTGTGTGTACGTGTGTGCCTGTGTGCCTGTGCTGCGTGTGTGCCTGTGTGTACGTGTGTGCCTGTGTGTACATGTGTGCCTGTGTGTGCAGCGTGTGTGCCTGTGTGTGCACGTGTGTGCCTGTGTGTACGTGTGTGCCTGTGTGTGCGTGTGTGCCTGTGTGTACGTGTGTGCCTGTGTGTACGTGTGTGCCTGTGTACGTGTGTGCCTGTGTGTGCGTGTGTGTATGTGTGTGTACGTGTGTGCCTGTGGGTGTGACGTGTGTGCCTGTGTGTGTGACGTGTGTGCCTGTGTGTACGTGTGTGTGCCTATGTGTACGTGTGTGCCTGTGTGTATGTGTGTGCCTGTGTGTACGTGTGTGCCACTGTGTGTGTGTGTATGTGTGTACGTGTGTGCGCTGTGTGTGCGTGTGTGCCTGTGTACGTGTGTGCCTATGTGTACGTGTGTGCCTGTGTGTGTACGTGTGCCCGTGTGTACGTGTGCCTATGTGTACGTGTGTGCCTGTGTGCGTGTGTGCCTGTGTACAGTGTGTGCCTGTGTGTGCGTGTGTGCCTGTGTGTGTGCCTGTGTGTGTAGTGTGTGTGCCTGTGTGTGTACGTGTGTGTGCCTGTGTGTACGTGTGTGCCTGTGTGTGTGCATGTGTGCCTGTGTGTACGTGTGTGCCTGTGTGTACGTGTGTGCCTGTGTGTGTGCATGTGTGTGCCTGTGTGTTACGTGTGTGCCTGTGTGTACGTGTGTGCCTGTGTGTGTGCCTGTGTGTATGCGTGCATGTGTGTGCCTGTGTGTACGTGTGTGTCCTGTGTGTGCGTTGTGTGCCTGTGTGTACGTGTGTGCCTGTGTGTACGTGTGTGTCGTGTGTGTACGTGTGTGCCTGTGTGTACGTGTGTGCCTGTGTGTGACGTGTGTGCCTGTGTGTACGTGTGCTGTGCCTGTGTGTGCGTGTGTGCCTGTGTGTGACGTGTGTGCCTGTGTGTGTGCATGCCTGTGTGTGTGCCTGTGTGTATGTGTGTGCCTGTGTGTGTGCACGTGTGTGTGTGTACGTGTGTGTGCCTGTGTGTACGTGTGTGCCTGTGTGTGCATGTGTGTGCCTGTGTGTACGTGTGTGCCTGTGTGTACGTGTGTGCCTGTGTGTGTGTGTGCCTGTGTGTGCGTGTGTGCTGTGTGTGCATGTATGTGTGTGCCTGTGTGTGCACGTGTGTGTATGTGTGTGTGCCTGTGTGTGTGTGTGCACGTGTGTGCCTGTGTGTGTACGTGTGTTGCCTGTGTGTGCGTGTGTGCCTGTGTGTATGCGTGTGTGCCTGTGTGTGTGCCTGTGTGTGCGTGTGTGCCTGTGTGTGTGCGTGTGTGTGCCTGTGTGTGAGTGTGTGTGCCTGTGTGTACGTGTGTGCCTGTGTGTGTGCCTGTGTGTGCTGTGTGTGCCTGTGTGTGCTGTGTGTGTGTCGTGTGTGCCTGTGTGTACGTGTGTGCCTGTGTGTGTACGTGTGTGCCTGTGTGTGCGTGTGTGTGCCTGTGTGTACGTGTGTGCCTGTGTGTACGTGTGTGCCTGTGTGTACGCTGTGTGCCTGTGTGTGTGCATGTGTTTGCCGTGTGTGTGCGTGTGTGCCTGTGTGTAGTGTGTGCCTGTGTGTGTGTGTGCCTGTGTGTGTGTGTGCCTGTGTGCGTGTGTGCCTGTGTGTGTGTGTGCCTGTGTGTGTGTGTGTGTGTGTGTGCGTGTGTGCCTGTGTGTGTGTGTGTGCCTGTGTGTATGCTGTGTGTGTGTGTGCCATGTGTGTGCGTGTGTGTGTGTGCCTGTGTGTGTGTGTGCCTGTGTGTGTGCGCGTGTGCCTGTGTGTGCCTGTGTGTGCCTGTGTGTACATGTGTGTGCCTGTGTGTGTGTGCTATATGTGTGTGTGTGTGCGTGTGTGCCTGTGTGTGCTGTGTGTGTGTGTGTGAGTGTGTGTTATGTGCCTGTGTGTGTGTGCCTGTGTGTGATCGTGTGTTGCCTGTGTGTGTGCCTGTGTGTCTGTGTGTGTGTGCGTGTGCCTGTGTGTACGTGTGTGCCTGTGTGTACGTGTGTGCCTGTGTGTGTGCCTGTGTGTACGTGTGTGTGTGTGTGTGTTGCCTGTGTGTGCGTGTGTGCTGTGTGTATCGTGTGTGCCTGTGTGTGTGCCTGTGTGTACGTGTGTGCCTGTGTGTGTGTGTGTGTGTGTGTGTGCCTGTGTGTACGTGTGTGCCTGTGTGTATGCGTGTGTGCCTGTGTGTGTCGTGTGCCTGTGTGTACGTGAGTGTGTGCCTGTGTGTGTCGTGTGTGCCTGTGTGTACTGTGTGTGCCTGTGTGTGCGTGTGTGCCTGTGTGTATGTGTGTGTGCCTGTGTACGCGTGTGCCTGTGTGTACGTGTGTGCCTGTGTGTACATGTGTGCCTGTGTGTACGTGTGTGCCTGTGTGTACGTGTGTGCCTGTGTGTACGTGTGTGC
>NW_027000326.1:0-8848 GCF_036934945.1 Oncorhynchus masou masou
GTAAAGGTTACACGTGTGAAATAAGTTCAACTCGCCTCCCTGCGGACCTGGCATCCTTTCACTCCCTCCTCTCTACATTTTCCTCCTCTGTCTCTGCTGCTAAAGCCACTTTCTACCACTCTAAATTCCAAGCATCTGCCTCTAACCCTAGGAAGCTCTTTGCCACCTTCTCCTCCCTCCTGAATCCTCCTCCCCCCCTCCTCCTCTCTGCAGATGACTTCGTCAACCATTTTGAAAAGAAGGTCGACGACATCCGATCCTCGTTTGCTAAGTCAAACGACACCGCTGGTTCTGCTCACACTGCCCTACCCTGTGCTCTGACCTCTTTCTCCCTCTCTCTCCAGATGAAATCTCGCTTCTTGTGACGGCCGGCCGCCCAACAACCTGCCCGCTTGACCCTATCCCCTCCTCTCTTCTCCAGACCATTTCCGGGGACCTTCTCCCTTACCTCACCTCGCTCATCAACTCATCCCTGACCGCTACGTCCCTTCCGTCTTCAAGAGAGCGAGAGTTGCTCCCCTTCTGAAAAACCTACACTCGATCCCTCCGATGTCAACAACTACAGACCAGTATCCCTTCTTTCTTTTCTCTCCAAAACTCTTGAACGTGCCGTCCTTGGCCAGCTCTCCCGCTATCTCTCTCAGAATGACGTTCTTGATCCAAATCAGTCAGGTTTCAAGACTAGTCATTCAACTGAGACTGCTCTTCTCTGTATCACGGAGGCGCTCCGCACTGCTAAAGCTAACTCTCTCTCCTCTGCTCTCATCCTTCTAGACCTATCGGCTGCCTTCGATACTGTGAACCATCAGATCCTCCTCTCCACCCTCTCCGAGTTGGGCATCTCCGGCGCGGCCCACGCTTGGATTGCGTCCTACCTGACAGGTCTCTCCTACCAGGTGGCGTGGCGAGAATCTGTCTCCGCCACGCGCTCTCACCACTGGTGTCCCCCAGGGCTCTGTTCTAGGCCCTCTCCTATTCTCGCTATACACCAAGTCACTTGGCTCTGTCATAACCTCACATGGTCTCTCCTATCATTGCTATGCAGACGACACACAATTAATCTTCTCCTTTCCCCCTTCTGATGACCAGGTGGCGAATCGCATCTCTGCATGTCTGGCAGACATATCAGTGTGGATGACGGATCACCACCTCAAGCTGAACCTCGGCAAGACGGAGCTGCTCTTCCTCCCGGGGAAGGACTGCCCGTTCCATGATCTCGCCATCACGGTTGACAACTCC
Organism: Oncorhynchus masou masou; assembly: GCF_036934945.1. Lineage (NCBI taxonomy): Eukaryota > Metazoa > Chordata > Actinopteri > Salmoniformes > Salmonidae > Oncorhynchus > Oncorhynchus masou. The sequence continues at coordinate 1,240 of NW_027000326.1, forward strand.
ATTGTGTCCTCCTCCCAGAGCGCTAAGAACCTTGGCGTGATCCTGGACAACACCCTGTCGTTCTCAACCAACATCATGGCGGTGGCCCGTTCCTGTAGGTTCATGCTCTACAACATCCGCAGAGTACGACCCTGCCTCACACAGGAAGCGGCGCAGGTCCTAATCCAGGCACTTGTCATCTCCCGTCTGGATTACTGCAACTCGCTGTTGGCTGGGCTCCCTGCCTGTGCCATTAAACCCCTACAACTCATCCAGAACGCCGCAGCCCGTCTGGTGTTCAACCTTCCCAAGTTCTCTCACGTCACCCCGCTCCTCCGCTCTCTCCACTGGCTTCCAGTTGAAGCTCGCATCCGCTACAAGACCATGGTGCTTGCCTACGGAGCTGTGAGGGGAACGGCACCGCAGTACCTCCAGGCTCTGATCAGGCCCTACACCCAAGCAAGGGCACTGCGTTCATCCACCTCTGGCCTGCTCGCCCCTACCATTGAGGAAGTACAGTTCCCGCTCAGCCCAGTCAAAACTGTTCGCTGCTCTGGCCCCCAATGGTGGAACAAACTCCCTCACGACGCCAGGACAGCGGAGTCAATCACCACCTTCCGGAGACACCTGAAACCCCACCTCTTCAAGGAATACCTAGGATAGGATAAGTAATCCTTCTCACCACCCCCCCTTAATGATTTAGATGCACTATTGTAAAGTGGCTGTTCCACTGGATGTCAGAAGGTGAATTCACCAATTTGTAAGTCGCTCTGCTAAATGACTTAAATGTAAATGTAAATGTAATTATAAATCACCTATTTGAACATTTAGATTGAGTGTCATTTTATGATTTCATGTCTATTGACTGTTTAGTGATAAAAAAAAACTGGAAATGGCTTCTCTGTGACGTTTTCAAGTAGGATCCCTGAGATTACTAATAAAATAAATTATAGAATGTCATTTACAGCTATCTATATAACCCGTCTGTAGTTCTTATATTGTAACTAGAGGTCGACTTGTGATTTTTCAATGCCAATACCGATTATTGGAGGACCAAAAAAAAGCCAATACCGATTAATCGACCGATTTTTATATATATATATAATAATGACAATACTGAATGAATACTTATTTTAACCTAATATAATCCATCCATGAAATCAATTTAGTCTCAAAATAATAATGAAACATGTTCAATTTGGTTTAAAGAATGCAAAAATAAAGTGTTGGAGAAGAAAGTAAAAGTGCAATATGTGCCATGTAAAAAGTTCCTTGCTCAGAACATGAGAACATATGAAAGCTGGTGGTTCCTTTAAACATGAGTCTTCAATATTTCCAGGTAAGAAGTTTTAGGTTGTAGTTATTATAGGACTATATCTCTCTATACCATTTGTATTTCATATACCATTGAATTTTCTAATAGGTACTTTAGTATTGCCAGCCTAATCTTGGGAGTTGATAGGCTTGAAGTCATAAACAGAGCAATGATTGAAGCATTGTGAAGACCATCTGGCAAACGCAGAAAAGTGCAGTTTGAATTAATGCTTACGAGCCACAGTCTTAGTCAATTTTTGTGGCCTCCCATCCACCATAGTCTTAGTCCATTTTTGTGGCCTCCTAGGAACGGAGACCCTTGCAGTCAACCTACTCTGGCAACCTTACTAAAGGGCCCCACTGGACTAAACAAACTCCTTCGGACTGAGGGGTAGCTCAGGCTGGTTGACGGCTCTGGCGGATCCTGGCTGAATGGAGGCTCTGGCGGATCCTGGCTGACTGGCGGCTCTGGCGGATCCTGGCTGACTGGCGGCTCTGGCGGATCCTGGCTGAATGGCGGCTCTGGCGGATCCTGGCTGACTGGCTGGGAGACTCTAGCAGCTCTGGACAGGCGGGAGACTCTAGCAGCTCTGGACAGGCGGGAGACTCTAGCAGCTCTGGACAGGCGGGAGGCTCTGGAAGCGCTGGACAGGCGGGAGACCCTGTAGGCAGAAGACTGAGAGACAGCCTGGTGCGGGGGGCTGCCACCGGAGGGCTGGTGCGTGGAGGTGGCACTGGATAGACCGGACCGTGCAGGCGCACTGGAGCTCTTTAGCACCGAGCCTGCCCAACCTTACCTGGTTGAATTTTCCCGGTAGCCCTGCCAGTGCGGCGAGATGAAATAGGCCGCACTGGGCTGTGCTGGCCCACCGGGGACACCATGCGTAAGGCTGGTGCCATGTACGCCGGCCCGAGGAGATTCACTGGAGACCAGATGCGTAGAGCCGGCTTCATGGCACCTGGCTCGATGCCCACTCTAGCCCTGCCGATACGAGGAGCTGAAATGTACCGCACCGGGCTATGCACCCGCACCGGGGACACCGTGCGCTCCACAGCATAACACGGTGCCTGCCCGGTCTCTCTCGTTCTCTGGTAAGCACAGGACGTTGGCGCAGGTCTCCTACCTGGCGTCGCCACATTCCCTGTGTGCCCCCACCCAATACATTTTTGGGGCTGCCTCTCGGGCTTCCTACCACGCTGCCGTGCTGATTCCAGTCGCGGGTATCCCTCCTCACACTGCTCCAGAGAATCCCAGGCGGGCTCCGGCACTCTCCCTGGGTCGACCGCCCACCTGTCTATCTCCTCCCAAGTAGTGACACAGTCCAGATCTTGCTCCCATGTCCAGAAATCCTGACATCGCTGCTGCTGCCCATTACCACGCCGCTTGGTCATTTTGTGGTGGGTGGTTCTGTCACGGCAGATTTTCCTCGTCTTCCTGTATCCAAGATGGCGTAGCAGTAAGTCGTCCTGTCGTATCGTCTCTCTGTAAATATCGTCTCTTTTTCGTTTTAGATAGTTTTAGATATTTTTCTTCGCATATCTTTAAAAACTTTTTTGCTCGCTTCCAAATACTCTCCTCTGCAACCCGCCTCACCCAATGTAGCTACTTTTCCTAAAGTATTTATATTTACTTCGGAACCGGAACCCCTCAACTGAAGCTAGCCAGCTAACAACCTGCTATGCTAGCGGTCTTCAGCTAACTGGTCATCAGCTAACCCTTAGCTCGGAAAGCTCTCGCCAGTTCGAACAACGCGACGCTAACCAGAGCATAACGGACCTATTTATTTTTTTAACCCCGGATTCCCACCGCAAACGGAACATCTCTCAGCTGGATATTCACAACTAGCTGTCAAGCTAAACCGCAACGCTGGTTGATTACTCCTGGCCAGCGTTTCCACCCACGTAGCTTGAAGCTAGCCTGGCCAGAGCTCCTGTGCTCATAGCATACTCCTGGGCTACAATACCCGGACCCACGACCGGTCTATCGATGTCACTGCATGAAGAGGAATAAACAGACTCACCCCATCGCGGCGCCCTCCAAAGGCTAACTCTCTAGCCCTCGCTATCTCCTTGCTTGCAAATTTGGCATGCTAACTGCTAGCTTGTTTAGCCCAGGTCCGCTAACTACTACCTTGTTTAGCCCGGCCTGCTAATCTGCTAGCACAGGCCTGCTAATCTGTTAGCTCGTTACCACAGGCCTGCTAACCGTCTGCATTTCCGCGTCTCAAACACGCAGTGGCCCATATGTACTTTCTATCTCTTCCCGATTTTTTTTTTTTTTTTATACCTTCCGGAAACCTGCCTTAACCAATGTGATACGGAATCGCTATTATTTTTAATTTTTAGAACACACTCAAGAACCTCCAGAAGCTAACCAGCTAACTAGCTACAAGCTATTTAGTCATTGTTAGTTTTTTAACCTGGATAACGCTCGCCAGTCCAGCCCCCCTGCCCCATGGACTCTGATCACTTGGCTACATAGCTGATGCACGCTGGACTGTCCATTAATCACGGTACTCCATTCTGCTTGTTTGTTTTATCTGTCGGGCCCGTTGCCTAGTCAATGCCATTTTACCTGCTGTTGTTATGCTAGCTGATTAGCTGTTGTTTCACCCACTGTTTTAGCTAGCTTTCCCAGTTCAACACCTGTGATTACTGTATGCCTCGCTGTATGTCTCTCTCAATTGTCAATATGCCTTGTATACTGTTGCTCAGGTTAGTTATCATTGTTTTAGTTCACAATGGAGCCCTTGTCCCACTCCTCATACCCCTGATACCTCCTTTGTCCCACCTCCCACATATGCGGTGACCTCACCCATTACAACCAGCATGTCCAGAGATAAAACCTTCTCATCATCACCCAGTGCCTGGGCTTATACCCTCACCCCACCATACCCCTGTCTGCGCATTATGCCCTGAATATATTCTACCATGCCCAGATACCTGCTCCTTTTATTCTCTGTCCCCAACGCTCTAGGCGACCAGTTTTGATAGCCTTTAGCCGCACCCTCATACTACTCCTTCTCTGTTCCGCGGGTGATGCGGAGGTAAACCCAGGCCCTGCATGTCCCCAGGCACCCTCATTTGTTGACTTCTGTGATCGAAAAAGCCTTGGTTTCATGCATGTCAACATCAGAAGCCTTCTCCCTAAGTTTGTTTTACTCACTGCTTTAGCACACTCTGCTAACCCTGATGTCCTTGCCGTGTCTGAATCCTGGCTCAGGAAGGCCACCAAAAATTCAGAGATTTTCATACCTAACTATAACATCTTCCGTCAAGATAGAACTGCCAAAGGGGGAGGAGTTGCAGTCTACTGCAGAGAGAGCCTGCAAAGTAATGTCATACTTTCCAGGTCCATACCCAAACAGTTCGAACTACTAATTCTGAAAATTACTCTCTCCAGAAATAAGTCGCTCACTGTTGCCGCCTGCTACTGACCCCCCTCAGCTCCCAGCTGTGCCCTGGACACCATTTGTGAATTGATTGCCCCCCATCTAGCTTCAGAGTTTGTTCTGTTAGGTGACCTAAACTGGGATATGCTTAACACCCCGGCAGTCCTACAATCTAAGCTAGATGCCCTCAATCTCACACAAATCATCAAGGAACCCACTAGGTACAACCCTAACTCTGTAAGCAAGGGCACCCTCATAGACGTCATCCTGACCAACTGGCCCTCCAAATACACCTCCGCCGTCTTCAATCAGGATCTCAGCGACCACTGCCTCATTGCCTGCATCCGCTACGGTGCCGCAGTCAAACGACCACCCCTCATCACTGTCAAACGCTCATTAAAACACTTCTGTGAGCAGGCCTTTCTAATCGACCTGGCCCGGGTACCCTGGAAGGACATTGACCTCATCCCGTCAGTTGAGGATGCCTGGTCATTCTTTAAGAGTAACTTCCTCACCATTTTAGATAAGCATGCTCCGTTCAAAAAATGCAGAACTAAGAACAGATACAGCCCTTGGTTCACTCCAGACCTGACTGCCCTCGACCAGCACAAAAACATCCTGTGGCGGACTGCAATAGCATCGAACAGTCCCCGGTATATGCAACTGTTCAGGGAAGTCCGGAACCAATACAAGCAGTCAGTCAGGAAAGCTAAGGCCAGCTTCTTCAGGCAGAAGTTTGCATCCTGTAGCTCCAACTCCAAAAAGTTCTGGGACACTGTGAAGTCCATGGAGAACAAGAGCACCTCCTCCCAGCTGCCCACTGCACTGACGCTAGGGAACACTGTCACCACCGACAAATCCATGATTATTGAAAACTTCAACAAGCATTTCTCAATGGCTGGCCATGCCTTCCGCCTGGCTACTCCAACCTCGACCAACAGCTCCGGCCCCCCCGCAGCTCCTCGCCCAAGCCTCTCCAGGTTCTCCTTTACCCAAATCCAGATAGCAGATGTTCTGAAAGAGCTGCAAAACCTGGACCCGTATAAATCAGCTGGGCTTGACAATCTGGACCCTCTATTCCTGAAACTATCCGCCGCCATTGTCGCAACCCCTATTACCAGCCTGTTCAACCTCTCTTTCATATCGTCTGAGATCCCCAAGGATTGGAAAGCTGCCGCAGTCATCCCCCTCTTCAAAGGGGGAGACACCCTGGACCCAAACTGTTACAGACCCATATCCATTCTGCCTTGCCTATCTAAGGTCTTCGAAAGCCAAGTCAACAAACAGGTCACTGACCATCTCGAATCCCACTGTACCTTCTCCGCTATGCAATCTGGTTTCCGAGCCGGTCACGGGTGCACCTCAGCCACACTCAAGGTACTAAACGACATCATAACCGCCATCAATAAAAGACAGTACTGTGCAGCCGTCTTCATCGATCTTGCCAAGGCTTTCGACTCTGTCAATCACCATATTCTTATCGGCAGACTCAGTAGCCTCGGTTTTTCGGATGACTGCCTTGCCTGGTTCACCAATTACTTTGCAGACAGAGTTCAGTGTGTCAAATCGGAGGGCATGCTGTCCGGTCCTCTGGCAGTCTCTATGGGGGTGCCACAGGGTTCAATTCTCGGGCCGACTCTTTTCTCTGTATATATCAATGATGTTGCTCTTGCTGCGGGCGATTCCCTGATCCACCTCTACGCAGACGACCCCATTCTACATACTTTCGGCCCGTCATTGGACACTGTGCTATCTAACCTCCAAACGAGCTTCAATGCCATACAACACTCCTTCCGTGGCCTCCAACTGCTCTTAAACGCTAGTAAAACCAAATGCATGCTTTTCAACCGATCGCTGCCTGCACCCGCATGCCCGACTAGCATCACCACACTGGATGGTTCCGACCTTGAATATGTGGACACCTATAAGTACCTAGGTGTCTGGCTAGACTGCAAACTCTCCTTCCAGACCCATATCAAACATCTCCAATCGAAAATCAAATCAAGAGTCGGCTTTCTATTCCATAACAAAGCCTCCTTCACTCACGCTGCCAAGCTTACCCTAGTAAAACTGACTATCCTACCGATCCTCGACTTCGGCGATGTCATCTACAAAATTGCTTCCAACACTCTTCTCAGCAAACTGGATGCAGTTTATCACAGTGCCATCCGTTTTGTCACTAAAGCACCTTATACTACCCAACACTGCGACTTGTATGCTCTAGTCGGCTGGCCCGCTACATATTCGTTGCAAGACCCACTGGCTCCAGGTCGTCTACAAGGCCATGCTAGGTAAAGCTCCGCCTTATCTCAGTTCACTGGTCACGATGGCAACACCCATCCGTAGCACGCGCTCCAGCAGGTGTACCACACTGATCATCCCTAAAGCCAACACCTCATTCGGCCGCCTTTCGTTCCAGTACTCTGCTGCCTGTGACTGGAACGAATTGCAAAAATCGCTGAAGTTGGAGACCTTTATCTCCCTCACCAACTTCAAACATCAGCTATCTGAGCAGCTAACCGATCGCTGCAGCTGTACATAATCTATTGGTAAATAGCCCACCCATTTTCACCTACCTCATCCCCACAGTTTTTATTTCTTTTCTTTTCTGCTCTTTTGCACACCAATATCTCTACCTGTACATGATCATTTATCAATCCAGTGTTAATCTGCAATATTGTAATTATTCGCCTACCTCCTCATGCCTTTTGCACACATTGTATATAGACTCCCCTTTTTTTTCCTACTGTGTTATTGACTTGTTAATTGTTTACTCCATGTGTAACTCTGTGTTGTCTGTTCACACTGCTATGCTTTATCTTGGCCAGGTCGCAGTTGTAAATGAGAACTTGTTCTCAACTAGCCTACCTGGTTAAATAAAGGTGAAATAAAAAAATAAATTAAAAAAAAAAGGTGAAACAAGG
>NW_027000327.1:0-8846 GCF_036934945.1 Oncorhynchus masou masou
CTTCCTCTTGTTGACTGGGCTGATCCAACAAGCCTTTCCATGGAGTTCTTCCTCTTGTTGACTGGGCTGATCCAACAAGCCTTTCCATGGAGTTCTTCCTCTTGTTGACTGACTGGGCTGATCCAACAAGCCTTTCCATGGAGTTCTTCCTCTTGTTGACTGACTGGGCTGATCCAACAAGCCTTTCCATGGAGTTCTTCCTCTTGTTGACTGACTGGGCTGATCCAACAAGCCTTTCCATGTAGTTCTTCCTCTTGTTGACTGACTGGGCTGATCCAACAAGCCTTTCCATGGAGTTCTTCCTCTTGTTGACTGACTGGGCTGATCCAACAAGCCTTTCCATGGAGTTCTTCCTCTTGTTGACTGACTGGGCTGATCCAACAAGCCTTTCCATGTAGTTCTTCCTCTTGTTGACTGACTGGGCTGATCCAACAAGCCTTTCCATGGAGTTCTTCCTCTTGTTGACTGACTGGGCTGATCCAACAAGCCTTTCCATGTAGTTCTTCCTCTTGTTGACTGACTGGCTGATCCAACAAGCCTTTCCATGGAGTTCTTCCTCTTGTTGACTGACTGGGTTGATCCAACAAGCCTTTCCATGGAGTTCTTCCTCTTGTTGACTGACTGGGCTGATCCAACAAGCCTTTCCATGGAGTTCTTCCTCTTGTTGACTGACTGGGCTGATCCAACAAGCCTTTCCATGTAGTTCTTCCTCTTGTTGACTGACTGGGCTGATCCAACAAGCCTTTCCATGGAGTTCTTCCTCTTGTTGACTGACGGCTGATCCAACAAGCCTTTCCATGGAGTTCTTCCTCTTGTTGACTGGGCTGATCCAACAAGCCTTTCCATGGAGTTCTTCCTCTTGTTGACTGACTGGGCTGATCCAACAAGCCTTTCCATGGAGTTCTTCCTCTTGTTGACTGACTGGGCTGATCCAACAAGCCTTTCCATGTAGTTCTTCCTCTTGTTGACTGACTGGGCTGATCCAACAAGCCTTTCCATGGAGTTCTTCCTCTTGTTGACTGACTGGGCTGATCCAACAAGCCTTTCCATGTAGTTCTTCCTCTTGTTGACTGACTGGGCTGATCCAACAAGCCTTTCCATGGAGTTCTTCCTCTTGTTGACTGACTGGGCTGATCCAACAAACCTTTCCATGTAGTTCTTCCTCTTGTTGACTGGGCTGATCCAACAAGCCTTTCCATGGAGTTCTTCCTCTTGTTGACTGACTGGGCTGATCCAACAAGCCTTTCCATGGAGTTCTTCCTCTTGTTGACTGACTGGGCTGATCCAACAAGCCTTTCCATGGAGTTCTTCCTCTTGTTGACTGACTGGGCTGATCCAACAAGCCTTTCCATGGAGTTCTTCCTCTTGTTGACTGACTGGGCTGATCCAACAAGCCTTTCCATGGAGTTCTTCCTCTTGTTGACTGACTGGGCTGATCCAACAAGCCTTTCCATGTAGTTCTTCCTCTTTGTTGACTGGGCTGATCCAACAAGCCTTTCCATGTAGTTCTTCCTCTTGTTGACTGGGCTGATCCAACAAGCCTTTCCATGGAGTTCTTCCTCTTGTTGACTGGGCTGATCCAACAAGCCTTTCCATGGAGTTCTTCCTCTTGTTGACTGGGCTGATCCAACAAGCCTTTCCATGGAGTTCTTCCTCTTGTTGACTGACTGGGCTGATCCAACAAGCCTTTCCATGTAGTTCTTCCTCTTGTTGACTGACTGGGCTGATCCAACAAGCCTTTCCATGTAGTTCTTCCTCTTGTTGACTGACTGGGCTGATCCAACAAGCCTTTCCATGGAGTTCTTCCTCTTGTTGACTGACTGGGCTGATCCAAAACAAGCCTTTCCATGTAGTTCTTCCTCTTGTTGATTGACTGGGCTGATCCAACAAGCCTTTCCATGGAGTTCTTCCTCTTGTTGACTGACTGGGCTGATCCAACAAGCCTTTCCATGGAGTTCTTCCTCTTGTTGACTGACTGGGCTGATCCAACAAGCCTTTCCATGGAGTTCTTCCTCTTGTTGACTGGGCTGATCCAACAAGCCTTTCCATGGAGTTCTTCCTCTTGTTGACTGGGCTGATCCAACAAGCCTTTCCATGTAGTTCTTCCTCTTGTTGACTGACTGGGCTGATCCAACAAGCCTTTCCATGGAGTTCTTCCTCTTGTTGACTGACTGGGCTGATCCAACAAGCCTTTCCATGGAGTTCTTCCTCTTGTTGACTGACTGGGCTGATCCAACAAGCCTTTCCATGTAGTTCTTCCTCTTGTTGACTGACTGGGCTGAACCAACATGCCTTTCCATGGAGTTCTTCCTCTTGTTGACTGACTGGGCTGATCCAACAAACCTTTCCATGTAGTTCTTCCTCTTGTTGACTGGGCTGATCCAACAAGCCTTTCCATGGAGTTCTTCCTCTTGTTGACTGACTGGGTTGATCCAACAAGCCTTTCCATGGAGTTCTTCCTCTTGTTGACTGACTGGGCTGATCCAACAAGCCTTTCCATGGAGTTCTTCCTCTTGTTGACTGACTGGGCTGATCCAACAAGCCTTTCCATGGAGTTCTTCCTCTTGTTGACTGACTGGGCTGAGCCAAACATGGAAATTCAAATATGGGGGTGCAAACGTATATTTTTGCACGTCCACTTCTAACCATAAAATGATGATAATCAGCCCAGCTCCGTCCGGGTTTGGCTGGTGTAGGCCGTCATTGTTAATTAGAATTTGCTCTTAACTGACTTGCCTCGTAAAAAACACATTTATTTTTATAATCTATTGGATAATTTGTCGATTTTCACATATTTTTTTGCTAGTATGTGGATAAGAAAACAAAAAAAAGATTATACTGTATACACTATGTAGTAGTAGTACTGTAGTACAGTAACAGCAGTGGTAGCATCAGGGTATTTCTCCAATGGGTAGCAGCAGGGTATCCCTCCACTGGGTAGCTTCATTATACTGTATACACTATGTAGTAGTAGTACTGTAGTACAGTAACAGCAGTGGTAGCAGCAGGGTATCCCTCCACTGGGTAGCAGCAGGGTATCCCTCCACTGGGTAGCATCATTATACTGTATACACTATGTAGTAGTAGTACTGTAGTACAGTAACAGCAGTGGTAGCATCAGGGTATCCCTCCACTGGGTAGCATCATTATACTGTATACACTATGTAGTAGTAGTACTGTAGTACAGTAACAGCAGTGGTAGCATCAGGGTATCCCTCCACTGGGTAGCAGCAGGGTATCCCTCCACTGGGTAGCATCATTATACTGTATACACTATGTAGTAGTAGTACTGTAGTACAGTAACAGCAGTGGTAGCATCAGGGTATCGCTCCACTGGGTAGCAGCAGGGTATGCCTCCACTGGGTAGCAGCAGGGTATCCCTCCACTTGGTCTGGTAGCAGCAGGGTATCGCTCTACTGGGTAGCAGCAGGGTATCCCTCCACTGGGTAGCAGCAGGGTATCCCTCCACTTGGTCTGGTAGCAGCAGGGTATCCCTCCACTGGGTAGCAGCAGGGTATCCCTCCACTGGGTAGCAGCAGGGTATCCCTCCACTGGGTAGCAGCAGGGTATCCCTCCACTGGGTAGCAGCAGGGTATCCCTCCACTGGGTAGCATCATTATACTGTATACACTATGTAGTAGTAGTACTGTAGTACAGTAACAGCAGTGGTAGCAGCAGGGTATCCCTCCCACTGGGTAGCAGCAGGGTATCGCTCCACTGGGTAGCATCAGGTTATACTGTATACACTATGTAGTAGTAGTACTGTAGTACAGTAACAGCAGTGGTAGCATCAGGGTATCCCTCCACTGGGTAGCATCAGTATACTGCATACACTATGTAGTAGTAGTATGCAGTACAGTAACAGCAGTGGTAGCAGCAGGGTATCCCTCCACTGGGTAGCAGCAGGGTATCGCCTCCACTGGGTAGCTGCAGGGTATCCCTCCACTTGGTCTGGTAGCAGCAGGGTATCCCTCCACTGGGTAGCAGCAGGGTATCCCTCCACTTGGTCTGGTAGCAGCAGGGTATCCCTCCACTTGGTCTGGTAGCAGCAGGGTATCCCTCCACTGGCTGTAGCAGCAGGGTATCCCTCCACTGGTCTGGTAGCAGCAGGGTATCCCTCCACTGGGTAGCAGCAGGGTATCCCTCCACTTGGTCTGGTAGCAGCAGGGTATCCCTCCACTTGGTCTGGTAGCAGCAGGGTATCCCTCCACTGGGTAGCAGCAGGGTATCCCTCCACTTGGTCTGGTAGCAGCAGGGTATCCCTCCACTGGGTAGCTGCAGGGTATCCCTCCACTGGGTAGCAGCAGGGTATCCCTCCACTGGGTAGCAGCAGGGTATCCCTCCACTGGGTAGCAGCAGGGTATCCCTCCACTGGGTAGCAGCAGGGTATCCCTCCACTGGGTAGCAGCAGGGTATCCCTCCACTGGGTAGCAGCAGGGTATCCCTCCACTGGGTAGCAGCAGGGTATCCCTCCACTGGGTAGCAGCAGGGTATCCCTCCACTTGGTCTGGTAGCAGCAGGGTATCCCTCCACTTGGTCTGGTAGCAGCAGGGTATCCCTCCACTTGGTCTGGTAGCAGCAGGGTATCCCTCCACTGGGTCTGGTAGCAGCAGGCATCCCTCCACCCGGGGCAGTGCAGGTATCCTCCACTTGGTCTGCAGCAGGGTATCCCTCCACTTGGTCTGGGCAGCAGGGTATCCCTCCACTGGGTAGCAGCAGGGTATCCCTCCACTGGGTAGCAGCAGGGTATCCCTCCACTGGGTAGCTGCAGGGTATCCATCCACTGGGTAGCAGCAGGGTCCTCCACTTGGTCTGGTAGCAGCAGGGTATCCCCTCCACTTGGTCTGGTAGCAGGGTATCCTCCACTTGGTCTGGTAGCAGCAGGGTATCCCTCCACTGGGTGGTATGGTAGCAGCAGGGTATCCCTCCACTGGGTAGCAGCAGGGTATCCCTCCACTGGTCTGGTAGCAGCAGGGTATCCCTCCACTTGGTAGCTGCAGGGTATCCCTCCACTGGGTAGCAGCAGGGTATCCCTCCACTGGGTAGCAGCAGGGTATCCCTCCACTGGTCTGGTAGCAGCAGGGTATCCCTCCACTGGGTAGCAGCAGGGTATCCCTCCACTGTCTGGTAGCAGCAGGGTATCCATCCACTGGGTAGCAGTAGGGTATCCCTCCACTTGGTCTGGTAGCAGCAGGGTATCCCTCCACTGGGTAGCAGCAGGGCATCCTCCACTTGGTCTGGTAGCAGCAGGTATCCTTCCAATTGGTCTGATGGTCTGGTAGCAGTAGGGTATCCCTCCACTGGGTAGCAGCAGGGTATCCCTCCAATTGGTCTGGGTAGCAGCAGGGTATCCCCCCACTTGGTCTGGTAGCAGCAGGGTATCCCCCACTTGGTCTGGGTAGCAGCAGGGTATCCCTCCAATTGGTCTGGGTAGCAGCAGGGTATCCCTCCACTTGGTCTGGTAGCAGCAGGGTATCCCTCCACTTGGTCTGGTAGCAGCAGGGTATCCCTCCACTTGGTCTGGTAGCAGCAGTGTATCCCTCCACTTGGTCTGGTAGCAGCAGGGTATCCCCCCACTTGGTCTGGTAGCAGCAGGGTATCCCCCCACTTGGTCTGGTAGCAGCAGGGTATCCCCCCACTTGGTCTGGGTAGCAGCAGGGTATCCCCCCACTTGGTCTGGTAGCAGTAGGGTATCCCCCCACTTGGTCTGGGTAGCAGCAGGGTATCCCTCCACTTGGTCTGGGTAGCAGCAGGGTATCCCTCCACTTGGTCTGGGTAGCAGCAGGGTATCCCCCCACTTGGTCTGGTAGCAGCAGGGTATCCCTCCACTTGGTCTGGTAGCAGCAGGGTATCCCCCCACTTGGTCTGGTAGCAGCAGGGTATCCCCCCACTTGGTCTGGTAGCAGCAGGGTATCCCTCCACTTGGTCTGGTAGCAGCAGGGTATCCTTCCAATTGGTCTGGGTAGCAGCAGGGTATCCCCCCACTTGGTCTGGTAGCAGCAGGGTATCCCCCCACTTGGTCTGGGTAGCAGTAGGGTATCCCTCCACTTGGTCTGGTAGCAGCAGGGTATCCCTCCACTTGGTCTGGTAGCAGCAGTGTATCCCTCCACTTGGTCTGGTAGCAGCAGGGTATCCCCCCACTTGGTCTGGTAGCAGCAGGGTATCCCCCCACTTGGTCTGGTAGCAGCAGGGTATCCCTCCACTTGGTCTGGGTAGCAGCAGGGTATCCCTCCACTTGGTCTGGTAGCAGTAGGGTATCCCCCACTTGGTCTGGGTAGCAGCAGGGTATCCCTCCACTTGGTCTGGGTAGCAGCAGGGTATCCCTCCACTTCGTCTGGGTAGCAGCAGGGTATCCCTCCACTTGGTCTGGTTGCAGCAGGGTATCCCCCCACTTGGTCTGGTAGCAGCAGGGTATCCCCCTCACTTGGTCTGGGTAGCAGCAGTGTATCCCCCACTTGGTCTGGTAGCAGCAGGGTATCCTCCACTTGGTCTGGTAGCAGCGGGGTATCCCTCCCACTTGGTCTGGTAGCAGCAGTGTATCCCCCACTTGGTCTGTTAGCAGCAGAGTATCCACCCAATTGGTCTGGTAGCAGCAGGGTATCCCTCCACTTGGTCTGGTAGCAGCAGGGTATCCCTCCACTGGGTAGCAGCAGAGGTATCCCCCCACTTGGTCTGGTAGCAGCAGGGTATCCTTCCAATTGGTCTGGGCCTTGGCAGGTATCCCTCCACTTGGTCTGGTAGCAGCAGGGTATCCCTCCACTTGGTCTGGTAGCAGCAGGGTATCCTCCACTTGGTCTGGTAGCAGCAGGGTATCCCTCCACTTGGTCTGGTAGCAGCAGGGTATCCCTCCACTTGGTCTGGTAGCAGCAGGGTATCCTCCACTTGGTCTGGTAGCAGCAGGGTATCCCTCCACTGGGTAGCAGCAGGGTATCCTCCACTTGGTCTGGGTAGCAGCAGGGTATCCCTCCACTGGGTAGCAGTGAATTATCCTTCCAATTGAGTCTGGTAGCAGTAGGGTATCCTCCACTTGGTCTGGTGGGATACCCTGACTTCCTGACCTCTAACCCATGTCCTCTCCTCAGGTTACTGTGAGGGAGCGGGTGCAGTGGGGCGGGACTAGAGGATGACCTCAGCGTTCTTGATTGGACGATGAGAATGAAGAGCAGCACGCCACTCATCCTGGAGACGGACTGACTGACAGCTACAGCAACCAGTCAGAGCCCCTCTGGTGCTGCTAGGAACATGTAACATGGAGGGTGGGATTAAAAACTCTCAGCGTTCAACAGCGCCTCTGTCTGTCTGTCTGTCTGTGGATGTATACATGTTTCTCCCTCCCTCTAACTCCCTCCCTCCCCTCTGTCTCCCTCCCTCCCTCTGTCCGCCTGTGCAGGTGACTCTTTAGCTTTGCATGTACATGTGCCAAGACCAGAACGCTACGCAACGCTCTAACAAGGACCTCTGAAGTGTGTGTGTGTGTGGTGGGTGGGTGTGTGTGTGGGTGGGTGGGCTGAGCTGTAAATGTGTGTGCTGGGCATGTACATTAGCATACATTAGCTGCCCAGTCGCTCACTGGCTACCCAATCATATGAAGGCTCAGTGGACAAGCCTTGCCCCTTCTCTCTGAGGCCTTCAGACATTGGCAGATGAAATTGATTGACAGATCAGTCAGACCAGTGTCTGATTGGGCGAGGAATTTAATTCCATCATTGCTCTGAGGAATTTAATCCATAGAGATAGAGGACTCATCATGTATATCACCTGTTTTACCATGGCTATTGCCATCATCCACCATTTTAAAGTAGTCAACTGGGTGGGGATTACTATGGGTTGTATCTTCAATGGTGCTATCACAGACTCTAATGGCACAGATACAAAGATGATTCCTCTATCTGCCTCTATGGTGTAACCAGGGATGTAGCTAGTGGTGAGTGATGTTTGTAATAGAAGCCTACATTCCTGGAGGTGATGTCTGATTTGATTGGTCGGGGCATGTCCACTGGGTCTCGTCGAACACATGCCTTCCCATGATCCTCTGGGGTGAGGCGGAGCGGCTGGACGGACGGGGTCACATGATCAGATGTTTTTCTAATGATTCATGATTTTGTATAAAATGTGAGACGGTGTTGATTGCGAAATAAATAAAGTTCATGTTGATGTAACAGACATGTTTCTCTGTCCTTCATGTTGATGTCCTTTCTCTCTCTATAAGAGGACTCAAAACAAACTAAAATGCATCCAAGGAGTTTTGTAGAGTCACAAGCTTGATGTTGTCATTGCATGCAAGGGATATAAGGACCAAATATATATGTGTATATGGAGGTAAAATAGTGCCTAAAGTGTACAAGCATGTAAAGTATGATTTGCACTTGTAAAATATGAGCTGCACCTGTATAATCAGTTTTGTAACTTCTGTTGGAAAGAAATGCAACACTCGCAAGGGTTAGTAACATGTTGTATGAAGAATACTTGGAAATGGAACTTGATATGTGAATACATTTAAATAAGATTTGCAAGAACGCAACTCCTTTACTTAACTTGCGACTGGTGAATCTTCTATGAATCAGAGCTCCATTGGCAGATGTGGAATCTGTGCGCTCTGAGTTGTGTTACTAATTTAGTGACTAACCTCTGCCAAAGGTTTCGTCGTAGTTAAGCATCAATGTAAGAGCTGCTCTACAAGCAGCAGAGAGAAACACCGCAGCTCTGGTAGGCCAAGGTTTTTCAACTGAGCAATCAGGTCAAGTGTTGTCATTCTGGAATGCCCTTTCACGTTTTTACAAGGTTCCGGTCTGGAAGTACACTTTACACTGTCCTAAATATGAATAATATTTGTGAAAATTACTAGC
>NW_027000328.1:0-8846 GCF_036934945.1 Oncorhynchus masou masou
GCCATGTGTCTGTATCTGTTATGAACTTGAGTGAAGACCCAAAAGCGGTTTTAACAGAAAACAGAGTTCTTTAATGAAAAACAGGAATGGCATAAATCCTCTTCCAACGTTGTCAGCGGAACAAAAAGAACGTTAGTATAGTGCAGGATGCACCTGCCAGGCAGACTCCGACAGGACAGGACAAGGTGGAAGCAAACGAGACGACAGCTTGCTTCTGGCATCAAAAAACACAAACAAGAATCAGACACTGAAAGTAGCAGGAACAGAGAAAGAAATAGAGACCTAATCAGAGGGGGAAGAGAGAACAGGTGTGAAAGAGTGAATGAGCTAGTTAGAGGAGATGTAGAACAGCTGAAGAATGAGAGACAGAGAAGGTAACCTAAAAAGACCAGCAGAGAGAGACAGAGGAAGAGACAGGAACATGACATCAAAGACATGACAGTACCCCACTCAC
The DNA here is from genome assembly GCF_036934945.1 of Oncorhynchus masou masou. Classification (NCBI taxonomy): domain Eukaryota; kingdom Metazoa; phylum Chordata; class Actinopteri; order Salmoniformes; family Salmonidae; genus Oncorhynchus; species Oncorhynchus masou. The sequence goes on from NW_027000328.1 coordinate 455, forward strand.
CGAGCGCGTCCTGGCGCACTCGAGGAGGAAAACCTGGCGGCAACGGAGGAACTCATCGATCAGCCAACGGTCCAGGCACGTCCCGAGAGGGAACCCAACCCCCTCCTCAGGACCGTACCCCTCCCAATCCACTAGGTACTGATGACCACGGGCCCCGAGGGCGCATGTCCAAAATCTTACGAACCCTGTAGATGGGTGCGCCCTCGACAAGGATGGGGGGAGGGACGAGCGGGGGCGCCAAGAACGGGCTTAACACAGGAGACATGGAAAACCGGGTGAACGCGACGAAGATAGCGCGGGAGAAGAAGTCGCACTGCGACAGGATTAATGACCTGAGAAATACGGAACGGACCAATGAACCGCGGGGCCAACTTGCGAGAAGCTGTCTTAAGGGGAAGGTTCTGAGTGGAGAGCCATACTCTCTGACCGCAACAACATCTAGGACTCTTGGTCCTACGCTTATTAGCGGCCCCCTCACAGTCTGCGCCCCCTATTACGGCAAAGTGCCGACCTGACCCCTTTCCAGGTGCGCTCGCAACGCTGGACAAAAGCCTGAGCGGAGGGGACGAGGACTCGGAGAGCTGAGATGAGAACAGCGGAGGCTGGTACCCGAGGCTACACTGAAAAGGGGATAGACCGGTAGCAGACGAGGGAAGCGAGTTGTGGGCGTACTCTGCCCAGGGGAGCTTTCTGACCAAGACGCAGGGTTACGAAAAGAAAGACTGCGTAAAATGCGACCAACAGTCTGATTGGCCCGTTCGCTTGACCGTTAGACTGGGGATGAAAGCCGGACGAGAGACTGACGGAAGCCCCAATCAAACGGCAAAACTCCTCCAAAATTGAGACGTGAACTGCGGGCCTCTGTCGGAAACGACGTCAGACGGAAGGCCATGAATTCGGAAAACATTCTCGATAATGATCTGAGCCGTCTCCTTAGCAGAAGGGAGCTTATCGAAGGAATGAAATGAGCCGCCTTAGAGAATCTATCGACAACCGTAAGAATAACTGTCTTCCCCGCTGATGAAGGCAGTCCGGTGATAAAATCTAAAGCGATGTGAGACCACGGTCGAGAGGAATGGGAAGCGGTCTGAGACGGCCGGCAGGAGGAGAGTTCCCAGATTTAGTCTGCGCGCAGACCGAACAAGCGGCGACAAATCGACGCGTCACGTTCCCGAGTGGGCCACCAGAAACGCTGGCGAATGGAAGCGAGCGACCCGAACGCCGGGTGGCCGGCTAACTTGGCAGAGTGGGCCCACTGAAGAACGGCCGGACGAGTAGGAACGGGAACGAACAGAAGGTTCCTAGGACAAGCTCGCGGCGACGGAGTGTGAGCGAGTGCTTGCTTTACCTGCCTCTCAATTCCCCAGACAGTCAACCCGACAACACGCCCGTCAGGGAGAATCCCCTCGGGGTCGGTGGAGACCTCAGAAGAACTGAAGAGACGAGATAAAGCATCAGGCTTGGTGTTTTTTGAGCCCGGACGATAAGAAATAACAAACTCGAAACGAGCGAAAAACAGAGCCCAACGAGCCTGACGCGCATTAAGTCGTTTGGCTGAACGGATGTACTCAAGGTTCCTATGGTCAGTCCAAACGACAAAAGGAACGGTCGCCCTCCAACCACTGTCGCCATTCGCCTAGGGCTAAGCGGATGGCGAGCAGTTCGCGATTACCAACATCATAGTTACGTTCTGACGGCGATAAGCGATGAGAGAAAAACGCGCAAGGATGGACCTTGCCGTCAGAGAGCGCTGAGAAAGAATGGCTCCCACGCCCACCTCTGACGCTGTCAACCTCAACAACAAACTGTCTAGAGATGTCAGGTGTAACAAGAATAGGAGCGGATGTAAAACGATTCTTAAGAAGATCAAAAGCTCCCTGGGCGGAAACGGACCACTTAAAGCACGTCTTAACAGAAGTAAGGGCTGTGAGGGGAGCTGCCACCTGACCGAAATTACGGATGAAACGACGATAGAAATTAGCGAAGCCCAGAAAGCGCTGCAGCTCGACGCGTGACTTAGGAACGGGCCAATCAATGACAGCCTGGACCTTAGCGGGATCCATCTTAATGCCCTCAGCGGAAATAACGGAACCGAGAAAAGGGACAGAGGCGGCATGAAAAATGCACTTCTCAGCCTTCACATAAAGACAGTTCTCCAAAAGGCGCTGGAGGACGCGCCGTACGTGCTGAACATGAATCGAGAGAGACGGAGAAAAATCAGGATATCGTCCATGTAAACGAAACAAAAATGTTCAGCATGTCTTTCAGGACGCGTTAACTAGTGCCTGAAAGACAGCTGGAGCGTTAACGAGGCCGAAAGGAAGAACCCGGTATTCAAAGTGCCCTAACGGAGGTTAAACGCCGTTTTCCACTCGTCCCCTCCCTGATGCGCACGAGATGGTAGGCGTTACGAAGGTCCAATTTGGTGAAAAACCTGGCTCCCTGCAGGATCTCAAGGCTGAAGACATAAGAGGAAGCGGATAACGATTCTTAACTGTTATGTCATTCAGCCCTCGATAATCCACGCATGGGCGCAGGGACCCGTCCTTCTTCTGAACAAAAAACCCGCCCGGCGGGAGAGGAGGAGGAGACTATGGTACCGGGCGGCATCGAGCGAAACCGACAAATAATCTCGAGAGCCTTACGTTCGGGAGCCGACAGAGAGTATAATCTACTCCCGGGGAGTAGTTCCCGGAAGGAGATCAATACTACAGTCATACGGACCGTGGAGGGAGAGAAGTGGCCTTGAACGACTGAACACCGTGCGCAGATCGTGATACTCCTCCGGCACCCCTGTCAAATCGCCAGGCTCCTCCTGTGAAGAAGAGACAGAGGAAACAGGAGGGATAGCAGACATTAAACAGGTCACATGACAAGAAACAGGAGGGATAGGATAGTATTACTAGACCAATTAATAGAAGGGTTATGGCGCACTAGCCAGGGATGACCCAAAACAACAGGTGTAAAAGGTGAACGAAAAATTAAAAAAGAAATGGTTTCGCTATGATTACCAGAGACAGTGAGGGTTAAAGGCAGCGCCTCACGCTGAATCTTGGGGGAGAGAACGCTCATCTAAAGCAACAAGGCCGTGGGCTCCCCTAACTGTCTGAGAGGAATGTCATGTTCCCGAGCCCAGGTCTCGTCCCATAAAACAGCCCTCCGCCCCAGAGTCTATCAAGGCACTGCAGGAAGCAGATGAACCGGGCCAGCGGAGATGGACCGGAAAAGTAGTGCGTGATCCAGAAGGAGAGGCCTGAGTAGTTGCGCCACCAGTAGCCTCCTCTACTGATGAGCTCTGGCTTTTACTGGACATGAGGTGACAAAATGACCAGCGGAGCCGCAGTAGAGACAGAGGCGATTGCGATTCTCCGTTCCTTTTCCTTGGCCGAGATGCGGATACCCCCAGCTGCATAGGCTCAGCATCCGAGCCGGCGGAGGAGGGTGGCAGTGATGCGCAGGTGGCAGTGATGTGGAGAGGGGAGCAGCGGAGAACGCGAGCCTCTTCACGAGCTCGGCGACGAAGATCAAACCGTCGTTTCTCTATGCGAATAGCGAGAGCTATTAAGGAGTCCAGACTGGAAGGAACCTCCCGGGAGAGGATCTCGTCCTTAACCTCGACGAGGAGACCCTCCAGAAAACGAGCGAAAGCAAAAGCCGGCCTGTTCCAGTCACTTGAGGCAGCGGGAGGAGTGCGGTAAACTCAATAGAATAATCCGTTATGGATCGATTCTGACATAGGGAAGACAGGGCCCTGGAAGCCTCCTCCCCAAAAAACAGAACGACTAAAAACCCGATCATCTCCTCCTTAAAGTCTTGATACTGGTTAATACACTCAGCCCTCGCCCCAGACTGCCGTGTCTCACTCACGCGCCCCGTCCGGTAAGGAGAAATGACGGAGGCGATGCGGGCTGCGCCCCTGGAGTAAGTGTTGGGCTGGGGAGAGACACCACATCACACTGAGGAGGAATGAGCGGCACTCAGGGCTCCCAGAGTAACACGCGGGTTGTTGATCCTGGCCCGGAGACCTCGGAAACCCTGGAAGTGGGCGGTGGATCGAGGTGGAGTTGGTGAACCTGTCTTGTGAGGTCGGAGACTCTGGACGGCCAGGGTCTCAACGGCATGTCGCAGGAAGCAGACAATTCCTCCCCGTGTCTGCCTAGCATCGCCTCCCCTGGATCTCGACGGCGGAGTGAAAAGGGTCCGGAGCCGCTGTCCATTCTTGGTCTGATTCTTCTGTTATGAACTTGAGTGAAGACCCAAAAGCGGTTTTAACAGAAAACAGAGTTCTTTAATGAAAAAACAGGAATGGCATAAATCCTCTTCCAACGTGGTCAATGAACAAAAAGAACGTTAGTATAGTGCAGGATGCACTCACAGGCAGACTCCGACAGGACAGGACAAGGTGGAAGCAAACGAGACGACAGCTTGCTTCTGCATCAAAAAACACAAACAAGAATCAGACACTGAAAGTAGCAGAACAGAGAAAGAAATAGAGACCTAATCAGAGGGGGAAGAGAGAACAGGTGTGAAAGAGTGAATGAGCTAGTTAGAGGAGATGTAGAACAGCTGAAGAATGAGAGACAGAGAAGGTAACCTAAAAAGACCAGCAGAGAGAGAGAGTGAAGAGAAAGGACAGGAACAGACATAACAAGACATGACAGTATCTCTGTCATGTGTCTGTATCTCTGAATGTAATGTGTCTGTATCTCTGAATGTCATGTGTCTGTATCTCTGTCATGTGTCTGTCATGTGTCTGTCATGTGTCTGTATCTCTGTCATGTGTCTGTATCTGTCATGTGTCTGTCATGTGTCTGTATCTCTGTCACGTGTCTGTATCTCTGTCACGTGTCTGTATCACTTGCGTGTCTGTATCTCTGTCACGTGTGTCTGTATCTCTGTCACGTGTCTGTATCTCTGTCACGTGTCTGTATCTCTGCCACGTGTCTGTATCTCTGCCACGTGTCTGTATCTCTGCCACGTGTCTGTATCTCTGCCACGTGTCTGTATCTCTGCCACGTGTCTGTATCTCTGTCACGTGTCTGTATCTCTGTCACGTGTCTGTATCTCTGCCACGTGTCTGTATCTCTGTCATGTGTCTGTATCTCTGTCATGTGTCTGTATCTCTGCCATGTGTCTGTATCTCTGCCATGTGTCTGTATCTCTGCCATGTGTCTGTATCTCTGCCATGTGTCTGTATCTCTGCCATGTGTCTGTATCTCTGCCATGTGTCTGTATCTCTGCCATGTGTCTGTATCTCTGCCATGTGTCTGTATCTCTGTCATGTGTCTGTATCTCTGTCACGTGTCTGTATCTCTGTCACGTGTCTGTATCTCTGCCACGTGTCTGTATCTCTGCCACGTGTCTGTATCTCTGCCATGTGTCTGTATCTCTGCCATGTGTCTGTATCTCTGCCATGTGTCTGTATCTCTGCCATGTGTCTGTATCTCTGCCATGTGTCTGTATCTCTGCCATGTGTCTATATCTCTGTAATTGTACATGTATTTATGCAACAAACGGGGACGATGATGGAAATAATTCCCCGACTTCATTGCTCAATCCCCTGTCACTTAACAGTCTTTGTGTATATCTACATAATGTTATTTACTGACTAATAAAATCAAACAATCAATCTGTGCAGCGGCCAATTGATGAATGGAAAGAGACATCAAAAAGTTGAATGACATTCAGAGATTGTTAAGCCAAGCCTTCAACACTGCGTAAGCCTACAAGGTAGGGAGGGATGTATTTTCTGTTTGTTGAGATTGATAGGCTATTTACTGTGGTGTTGAAAACACAAAACCATGACATTGAAGTACCCTAAGTCGGTATGCTTTGTTTATTGGTTGTGGAGTGCATTGGCACAGACATCTGCTGGTGGAAAATGTGTTGCAAATATTTTATATAATTATAAATATGGTGTCAAAATGTTAAATCTGATTTCTCCCTAGCTGATTATTGTCTGCAGCTGACTGATCGTAGTGTAATGAAACCCAGCGGGGACTGTGAGCTCCTCCGTGGTGGTTTGTGAATCCTGAACCTTCTGGCCCGTAGCTCTGCGTGGAATCGACTGCCACAAGAGCATACTGAAGTGGTAAAGTCAATACCCACGTTTATAAACACAGGGTCGCTATAGATAGTTATTTGTGGTTGTAAACATTATTTTGAGTTAATTCTATGATGGGGAGGGAGTTCACTGTATTTTACAGTACAAGGGGAAGTCATGTGAAAATATTTGTAACTTTGTGGAGGGGGGTGCGTTCTGTTTATTTTTATGACATCTTGAGTACCTCCGCATTCTTCCATACGCCTGCATGTAGGACTCAAAGTCTTGAGGTGGTCCATAGTTGACTACCTGATGGACAAACTTAAAGTCTAGCCCCATTCTCAGTGCTGAAGTAGCCATCACAACTCTGAGATTAGATGACTCATCTTTCACGTTTTATGTGCTGGGGTGTCTGAGTGGTAAACGTCAAAAAGTCTGTTTTCCAGTATATCCTCTGCTGCTGCTGGATGCAGATTTCTCCCCAAGGAAAAGCTGAAAACCTTGTTGTTACAGCAAAGAACGGTGTTCCAATTTTCTTACCGGATATGACAGTCCTTGTGGTCTCAGGCCCGTTTGACTCCAACTCTTGTGAGCAACCAAGAAAATGTCTCCAGAGGGTCAGACAACACCTTCTTCGTGGCCAGTCTGATGTTGTCCCTGTCAGGTCTTTTCACCACCTCAACTCGATGCTGCTTCGTTATGCTCTTCCTTGTAGCACTGGAAGCTGGAGCTGTGATGGCCAATACTGGAACTGGTAGGAGTGACCGCAGCACATCCGAAAAAGCAGCCTTCTTCCCTTGTACCTTACTCCATTACAGGAAATGGTATAAAATCAAGGAAATACTTGTCATAATAAAGGACTAAATAATTGTGGTTCAATGACAACATTGTCACATTGGAGGAAGACTGTGGCATTTGTGTTCATTTATTAAAGGAGAGTCATTTCAAGAGAAGTTCCAACAGAATTGTTTTAAAGTGATGAATACTAATACACACAAAAACACAACTGATTCAATAAGAAGCAGGTTTCACACATCAGACACTTGTTTAACAAGTCAAATAATACCAGGACAATTCAAATGTACACACAAAAAAAGCATATGACATGCCCCCCACCCCACATAACTGCAACCCCCCCCACTCCTCCTTCACGTATAGCCATACCTCCAATCCCCCCACCCAACCCTCTCTCCACACATAGCCGTAACCCCCACAACACCCCTCTCTCCACACATAGCCGTACACCCCCACACCACCCCTCTCTCCACACATAGCCGTACACCCCCACACCACCCTCTCTCCACACATAGCCATAGACCCCCACACCACCCTTCTCTCCACACATAGCCGTAACCCCCACACCACCCCTCTCTCCACACATAGCCGTAACCCCCACACCACCCCTCTCTCCACACATAGCCATAACCCCCACACCACCCCTCTCTCCACACATAGCCGTACACCCCCACACCACCCCTCTCTCCACACATAGCCATAGACCCCCACACCACCCCTCTCTCCACACATAGCCGTAACCCCCACACCACCCCTCCTCCACACATAGCCGTAACCCCCACACCACCCACTCTCTCCACACATAGCCGTAACCCCCACACCACCCCTCTCTCCACACATAGCCGTAACCCCCACACCACCCCTCTCTCCACACATAGCCGTAACCCCCACACCACCCTCTCTCCACACATAGCCGTAACCCCACACCACCCCTCTCTCCACACATGCGTACCCCCACACCACCCTCTCTCCACACATAGCCGTACACCCCCACACCACCCCTCTCTCATAGCACACACCCTCACCGCCAGCTACACCCTCCACAATACCACCACACCACCTCTCTCCACACATAGCCGTACCCCCCACCACCACCCCCTCTCCACACATAGTCGCATCCCCACCACCACCCCTCTCCACACATAGCCGTACCCCCACCACCACCCCTCTCCACACATAGCCGTAACCCCTCACACCACCCCTCTCTCCACACATAGCCGTAACCCCCACACCACCCCTCTCTCACACATAGCCGTAACCCCACACCACCCCTCTCTCCACACATAGCCGTGCACTCCCCACCACCACCCTCTCTCCACACATAGCCGTACACCCCCACACCACCCTCTCTCCACACATAGCCGTAACCCCCACACCACCCCTCTCTCCACACATAGCCGTAACCCCCACACCACCCTCTCTCCACACATAGCCGTACACCCCCACACCACCCCTCTCTCCACACATAGCCGTACACCCCCCACACCACCCCTCTCTCCACACATAGCCGTACACCCCCACACCACCCCTCTCTCCACACATAGCCGTACCCCC
>NW_027000329.1:0-8845 GCF_036934945.1 Oncorhynchus masou masou
AAAACCGAAACAGCCTATAACTAGTGTAAACTAACACAGACTACAGGAACAAGGACACTAAGGACAATCACCCACGAAACACACAAAGAATATGGCTGCCTAAATATGGTTCCCAATCAGAGACAACGATAATCACCTGACTCTGATTGAGAACCGCCTCAGGCAGCCATAGACTAACGCTAGACATCCCACAAAACCCCAAGACAAAAACACACCACAATAACCCATGTCACACCCTGGCCTGACCGAATAAATGAAGAATAAACATAATATATTTTGACCAGGGCGTGACTGAACCCCCCCTAAGGTGCGGACTCCCGGACGCACATCAAAACAATAGGGAGGGTCCGGGTGGGCGTCTGTCCATGGTGGCGGCTCCGGCTCCGGCGCGGGACGTGGAACCCACTCTATAAATGTCTTAGTCCCCTCTCCTCGCGTCCTAGGATAGTCCACCCTCGCCGCCGACCATGGCCTAGTAGTCCTCACCCAGAACCCCACTGGACTGAGGGTCAGATCGGGACTGAGAGGGTCAGCTCGGGATCAGAGGGTCAGCTCGGGACTGAGGGTCAGCTCGGGACAGTGAGAGTCAGCTCGGGAGCAGAGGGTCAGCTCAGGACAGAGAGGCTCAGCGCGGGCTGATGGGTCTGCCAGATCCTGGCTTGACTGGTGGTTCGGCAGATCCTGGGACTGGAGGCTGGCGGCTCGCGGACTAGAGGGGCAGCTCGTGGACAGAGGGGCAGCTCTGGTCAGAGGGGCGGCTCGGGACAGAGGGGCTGGTCGGGCACTGAGGGGAAGCCCGGCACTGAGGGTCTGGCCCGCACTGACGGAAGCCCGGCACCGAGGGGCAAGCCCGCACTGAGGATCTGGAAGGGCCCGGCACTGGCGGCGGAAGCCCGGCACTGAGGGGCTGGCCGGCACTGAGGGGAAGCCCGGCACTGGAAGGAAGCCCGGCACTGAGGTGAAGCCCGGCACTGAGAGGAAGGTCTGGCCGGCTAGCGGATCTGGAAGAGTCTGGCCGACTGGCGGATCTGGAAGAGTCTGGCCGACTGGCGGATCTGGAAGAGTCTGGCCGACTGGCGGATCTGGAAGAGTCCGGCCGACTGGCAGATCTGGAAGAGTCTGGCCCGACTGGCAGATCTGGAAGAGTCTGGCCGACTGGCGGATCTGGAAGAGTCTGTCCGACTGGCGGATCTGGAAGAGTCTGTCCGACTGGCGGATCTGGAAGAGTCTGGCCGACTGGCGGATCTGGAAGAGTCTGGCCGACTGGCGGATCTGGAAGAGTCTGGCCGACTGGCGGATCTGGAAGAGTCTGGCCGACTGGCGGATCTGGAAGAGTCTGGCCGACTGGCGGATCTGGAAGGGTCTGGCGGATCTGGAAGTGTCTGGCTGACTGGCGTTTCTGGCTGACTGGCGGATCTGGAAGAGTCTGGCTGACTGGCGGATCTGGAAGAGTCTGGCTGACTGGCGGATCTGGAAGAGTCTGGCTGACTGGCGGATCTGGAAGAGTCTGGCTGACTGGCGGATCTGGAAGAGTCTGGGGATCTGGAAGAGACTGGCGGATCTGGAAGAGTCTGGCTGACTGGCGGATCTGGAAGAGTCTGGCTGACTGGCAGATCTGGAAGAGTCTGGCTGACTGGCGGATCTGGAAGAGTCTGTGACTGGATCTGGAAGGGTCTGGCTGACTGGCGGACCTGGAAGAGTCTGGCGACCTGGAAGAGTCTGGCAGACCTGGAAGAGTCTGGCTGATCTGGCGGACCTGGAAGAGTCTGGCTGACTGGCGGACCTGGAAGAGTCTGGCTGACTGGCGGACCTGGAAGAGTCTGGCTGACTGGCGGACCTGGAAGAGTCTGGCTGACTGGCGGACCTGGAAGAGTCTGGCTGACTGGCGGACCTGGAAGAGTCTGGCTGACTGGCGGATCTGGAAGAGTCTGGCGGATCTGGAAGAGTCTGGCTGACTGGCGGATCTGGAAGAGTCTGGCTGACTGGCGGATCTGGAAGGGTCTGGCGGACCTGGAAGAGTCTGGCTGACTGGCGGACCTGGAAGAGTCTGGCTGACTGGCGGACCTGGAAGAGTCTGGCTGACTGGCGGACCTGGAAGAGTCTGGCTGACTGGCGGACCTGGAAGAGTCTGGCTGACTGGCGGACCTGGAAGAGTCTGGCTGACTGGCGGACCTGGAAGAGTCTGGCTGACTGGCGGACCTGGAAGAGTCTGGCTGACTGGCGGACCTGGAAGAGTCTGGCTGACTGGCGGATCTGGAAGAGTCTGGCTGGATCTGGAAGAGTCTGGCGGATCTGGAAGGGTCTGGCGGATCTGGAAGAGTCTGGCTGACTGGCAGATCTGGAAGGTGTCTGGCGGACCTGGAAGAGTCTGGCTGACTGGCGGACCTGGAAGAGTCTGGCTGACTGGCGGACCTGGAAGAGTGGCTGACTGGCAGATCTGGAAGGGTCTGGCAGACTGGCGGACCTGGAAGGGTCTGGCGGACCTGGAAGAGTCTGGCGGACCGGAAGAGTCTGGCGGATCTGGAAGAGTCTGGCTACGGATCTGGAAGGGTCTGGCTGGATCTGGAAGGGTCTGGCAGATCTGGCGGATCTGGAAGAGTCTGGCTGACTGGCGGACCTGGAAGAGCCCGGCGGACCTGGAAGAGTCTGGCTGACTGGCGGATCTGGAAGAGTCTGGCTGACTGGCGGATCTGGAAGAGTCTGGCTGACTGGCGGATCTGGAAGAGTCTGGCGGATCTGGAAGAAACCGGCTGGATCTGGAAGAAACTGGCGGATCTGGAAGAGTCTGGCTGACTCGGCGGACCTGGAAGAGTCTGGCGTACCTGGAAGCAGCGTCCGGCTGGACTGGCGGACCTGGAAGAGTCTGGCTGGACCTGGAAGAGTCTGGCGGATCTGGAAGAGTCTCGGCTGACTGGCGGATCTGGAAGAGTCTGGCTGACTGGCGGATCTGGAAGAGTCTGGGGCCGACTGGCTGGATCTGGAAGAGTCTGGCGAACCTGGAAGAGTCTCGGCGTACCTGGAAGAGTCTCGGCTGACTGGCGGACCCAGGTAGAGTCTCGGCGGATCTGGAAGAGTCTGCCTGGACTGGCGGATCTGGAAGAGACTGGCGGATCTGGAAGAGTCTGGCTGACTGGCGGACCGGGAAGAGTCTGGCTGACTGGCGGACCGGGAAGAGTCTGGCTGACTGGCGGACCGGGAAGAGTCTGGCTGACTGGCGGACCGGGAAGAGTCTGGCTGACTGGCGGACCGGGAAGAGTCTGGCTGACTGGCGGACCGGGAAGAGTCTGGCTGACTGGCGGACCTGGAAGAGTCTGGCTGACTGGCGGACCTGGAAGAGTCTGGCTGACTGGCGGACCTGGAAGAGTCTGGCTGACTGGCGGACCTGGAAGAGTCTGGCTGACTGGCGGACCTGGAAGAGTCTGGCTGACTGGCGGACCTGGAAGAGTCTGGCTGACTGGCGGACCTGGAAGAGTCTGGCTGACTGGCGGACCTGGAAGAGTCTGGCTGACTGGCGGACTCTGGAAGAGTCTGGCTGACTGGCGGACTCTGGAAGAGTCTGGCTGACTGGCGGATCTGGAAGTGAGTCTGGCTGACTGGCGGATCTGGAAGAGTCTGAAGTTGACTGGCGGATCTGGAAGAGTCTGGTTGACTGGCGGATCTGGAGAAGAGTCTGGCTGACTGGCGGATCCTGGGAAGAGTCTGACTGACTGGTGGATCCTGGCAGACTGACGGATCTGGCTGCTCCATGCAGACTGGCAGCTCTGGCTGCTCCTGCACTGACTGAGCGGCTCTGGCTGCTCCATGTAGGCTGACAGCTCTGGCTGCTCCATGCAGACTGACAGCTCTGGCTGCTCCATGCAGACTGACAGCTCGGGCTGCGCTAAACAGGCGGGGAGACTCCAGCAGCGCAGGAGAGGAGGAAGGCTCTGGCTGCGCTAAACAGGCGGGAGACTCCGGCAGCGCTGGAGAGAGAGGCTCCGAAGCGCTGAACAGGCGGGACTCGGCAGCGCAGGAGAGGAGGAAGGCTCTGGCTGCGCTAAACAGACGGGAGACTCTGGCAGCGCAGGAGAGGAGAAAGGCTCCGGTAGCGCTGGAGAGGCGAGGCGCACTGTAGGCCTGATGCGTGGTGCTGGCACTGGTGGTACTGGGCCGAGGACACGCACAGGAAGCCTGGTGCGGGGAGCTGCCACCGGAGGGCTGGTGTGTGGAGGTGGCACAGGATGGGCTAGACCGTGAAGGCGTACTGGAGATTTTGAGAGCAGTGTTGGCACAGGACGTGCAAGGCTAGGGATGTGCACAGGAGGCCTGGTGCGTGAGGCTGGTACCAACTTCACCAGCCGACTAACACGCACCTCAGGACGAGTATGGAGCGCTGACCCAGGTGCCATCAAATCCCTGACACGTTCTGTCGGGCGAATTCCATGCAAAAAGCACCAACACAGCAACTCCCTCATTTCTCTCTCCTCCAATTTCCCCATTAACTCCTTCACAGTCTCTGCTTCGCTCACCTCCAACACCGGTTCTGGTTCTGGTCTCCTCCTTGGCTCCTCACGATAAACAGGGAGAGTGGGCTCAGGTCTGACTCCTGACTCTGCCACACTCTCCCTGAGCCCCCCCAAGAAATTTTTGGGGCTGACTCTCGGGCTTCCATCCGCGTCGCCGCGCTGCCTCCTCATACCAGCGCCTCTCAGCTCTCTCCGCCTCCAGTTCTTCTTTGGGGCGGCGATATTCTCCAGGCTGATCCCAAGGTCCTTCTCCGAATAATTCCTCCTCCCATGTCGATACCTCCTTTTGTTGCTCCTTGGGGCGGCTACACTCCCTGGTTTAGCCCAGGGTCCTCTCCCGTCGAGGATTTCCTCCCAAGTCCAAAAGTCCTTTTACGCTGCTCCTGCTGCTGCCTTTGCTGTTTCTCTTGTGACTCCTGCCTGTTGACACGCTGCTTGGTCCGTTTAGGGTGGGTGATTCTGTAACGGTTTTCATGCGGTGAAGGAGAGTCAGACCAAAATGCAGCGTGTAGATTGCGATCCATGTTTAATGAACAAACGTAAACACGAATCAATACAAATACTACAAAACAAAAGAACGTAACGAAAACCGAAACAGCCTATACTAGTGTAATCTAACACAGATACAGGAACAAGGACACTAAGGACAATCACCCACGAAACACACAAAGAATATGGCTGCCTAAATATGGTTCCCAATCAGAGACAACGATAATCACCTGACTCTGATTGAGAACCGCCTCAGGCAGCCATAGACTAACGCTAGACATCCCACAAAACCCCAAGACAAAAACACACCACAATAACCCATGTCACACCCTGGCCTGACCGAATAAATGAAGAATAAACATAATATATTTCGACCAGGGCGTGACACCTCCAAATCTTGTTTATCAGCCTAGTGTTTTTATTTTGTATTTTTTACTTACATTTTATCAAATATACACATATACAGTGGGGCAAAAAAGTATTTATTCAGCCACCAATTGTGCAAGTTCTCCCACTTAAAAAGATGAGAGGCCTGTAATTTTCATCATAGGTACACTTCAAAATGAGAAAAAAAAAATCCAGAAAATCACATTGTAGGATTTTTAATGAATTTATTTGCAAATTATGGTGGAAAATAAGTATTTGGTCACCTACAAACAAGCAAGATTTCTGGCTCTCACAGACCTGTAACTTCTTCTTTAAGAGGCTCCTCTGTCCTCCACTCGTTACCTGTATTAATGGCACCTGTTTGAACTTGTTATCAGTATAAAAGACACCTGTCGACAACCTCAAACAGTCACACTCCAAACTCCACTATGCCCAAGACCAAAGAGCTGTCAAAGGACACCAGAAACAAAATTGTAGACCTGCACCAGGCTGGGAAGACTGAATCTGCAATAGCTAAGCAGCTTGGTTTGAAGAAATCAACTGTGGGAGCAATTATTAGGAAATGGAAGCCATACAAGACCACTGATAATCTCCCTCGATCTGGGGCTCCACGCAAGGTCTCAACCCGTGGGGTCAAAATGATCACAAGAATGGTGAGCAAAAATCCCAGAACCACACGGGGGACCTAGTGAATGACCTGCAGAGAGCTGGGACCAAAGTAACAAAGCCTACCATCAGTAACACACTGCGCCGCCAGGGACTCAAATCTTGCAGTGCCAGACGTGTCCCCCTGCTTAAGCCAGTACATGTCCAGGCCCGTCTGAAGTTTGCTAGACAGCATTTGGATGATCCAGAAGAAGATTGGGAGAATGTCATATGGTCAGATGAAACCAAAATAGTTGGAGGACGTGTTTGGAGGACAAAGAATGCTGAGTTGCATCCAAAGAACTCCAAATCCAGACCTCCATGGGTTGATAAATTTGATTTCCATTGATAATTTTAGTGTGATTTTGTTGTCAGCACATTCAACTATGTAAAGAAAAAAGTATTTAATAATAATATTTCATTCATTCAGATGTAGGATGTGTTATTTTAGTGTTCCCTTTATTTTTTTTGTGCAGTGTATATATATATATACACACACATACACAGTTGAAGTCAGATGTTTACATACACCTTAGCCAAATACATTTGAACTCAGTTTTTACAATTCCTGACATTTAATCCTAGTAAAATTCCCTGTTTTAGGTCAGTTAGGATCACCAGTTTATTTGAAGAATGTGAAATGTCAGAATAATAGTAGAGAGAATGAGTTATTTCAGCCTTTATTTATTTCATCACATTCCCAGTGGATCAGAAGTTTAAATACACTCAATTAGAATTTGGTAGCATTGCCTTTAAATTGTTTAACTTGGGTCAAACGTTTTGGGTAGCCTTCCACAAGCTTCCCACAATAAGATGGGTGAATTTTGGCCCATTCCTCCTGACAGAGCTGCTGTAACTGAGGCAGGATTGTAGGCCTCCTTGCTCGCACACACAGTTCTGCCCACACATTTTCTATAGGATTGAGGTCAGGGCTTTGTGTTGGCCCCTCCAATACCTTGAATTTGTTGTCCTTAAGCCATTTTGCCACAACTTTGGAAATATGCTTGGGGTCATTGTCCATTTGGAAGACCCATTTGCGACCAAGCATTAACTTCCGTACTAATTTCTTGATGTGTGTGTCTGTAGATCTCCAGGTGTGTCTGTAGATCTCCGTTCTTGAGACAAACGCCATACGTTGCTGCTACAACTTGTTTTTTATCCTGCTGCTCAGCCACTTATGCCTGATTTTATGCATAACTACCTCATCTATCACTGATATAATTATTGATATTGTTCTTGTACATAGTGTCAATATAAAGAAAATAATATACAGTATCTATTTCTGACATTGCTACCATGCAAGTATCCATTTGGCTGTACCGTTTACACCTTCCGTTTACACCTTCTGAGACCCATCCACTTAGCAATATGTGGCTGGGGTTATAGCATTTCCTTTCTACATGACCCATCAATTTAGGCAGTGTGTCTGGGTAAGTGTCATCTAATATTTATATCTTTGACATCTTTACCTGGAATTTGTCCTTATTAGGCTACTACTTTCACCACTTTTAGTCTTAATCTTTACAACACTACTCACTGTTTAGCACATGACCTCATGTGAATCCTATGAAGAGATGGGTGGGGCTGGCTTAAGAGGGTGTGAACAATGCTGAATGGGTGTAGACAAAGGGGAGCTCTCCAGTAGGTATCAACACTATTCAAAGGCCATTTTCTCAAAAGTGGAGGTCATCTTTCAAAGCAGAATTACTTATCCATTGTTCCTCAAATGCAGTGTATTTATATACCATTTTGTAGCTCTGTGTCTCTGCTTTTATCCAGTGTTAAAAAACCTATTTCAAATTTTGCTACTTAAGACCGAATGAAAGCGGTTGGTCACAAATGTGGGCGAATATTATAGTTGAAAACCCTACATACAGAGAACAGTTTTTGAGAGCTACGTTACACCCCTAATATTGAGGTGTCACACTGACCGGGGCTGTTTACTTGTGGGGCACCAGCGCATTGGTTCAACACATGGGCCAAATGTGGCAATAAGTTGGAAGCAACGTGGCAATATAAGTTGGAAACTATTCCCCTACAATTGTTTTTGCTACTGTTAAGGAGATATGTCCAGTCCCATATGGGCTACTACACAATTGCTAAATAATATATTTACATGTATTTGGTCCCCCTTTGCTGCTATAACAGCCTCCACTCTTCCGAGAAGCCTTTCCACTAGATGTTGGAACACTGCTCCGGGGACTTGTTTCCAGTTAGCCACAAGAGCATTAGTCAGGACGTGCACTGATGTTGGGAGATTAGGCCTTGCTTGCAGTCAGCGTTCCAATTCAGGGCTCTGTGTGGGATGCATGTCCACTGCTCCAAAGTCCATTGGTGGCGAGGTTTGCACCACTCAGCCGACACTTGGCATTGCACATGGTGATCTTAGGCTTGTGTGCTGGGCCATGGAAACCCATTTTATGAATCTCCCGATGAGCAGTTCTTGGGCTGACGATGCTTCCAGAGGGAGTTTGGAACTCTGTAGTTAGTGTTGCTACCGAGGACAGACAATTGTTACGCGCTATGCACTTCAGCATTTGGTGGTCCCGCTCTGTGAGCTTGTGTGGCCTACCACTTCGTGGCTGAGCCGTTATTGCTCCTAGACGTTTCCACTTCATATTAACAGCACTTACAGTTGACTGGGAAGCTATAGCAGGGCAGAAGTTTGACAAACTGACTTGTTGGAAAGGTGGCATCCAATGAAGGTGCCACATTGAAAGTCACTGGCATATGATTCTCTAAAAAACATATTGTTATTATTAACTGAATTCCATCTGGTTATTGGAACAGACAAACACGATTTGTACATGCGGGACAAT
>NW_027000330.1:0-8845 GCF_036934945.1 Oncorhynchus masou masou
AGGCAGTAGAGATGACCAGGGATGTTCTCTTGATAAGTGAGGGAATTGAACCATTTTCCTGTCCTGTTAAGCATTCAAAATGCTTTTGAGTGTCAGCAAAAAATGTATGGAGTAAAAAGTACATGATCTTCTTGTAGTGGAGTAATGTTATGTAAATAGCAAAGTAAGTAGATACCCCCCAAAAAACACTACGTAAGTAGTACTTTAAAATCTATTTTTAGCAAGTACTTTACCAGTGCAAAACATGCATAGTCACATTGACATGTCATATATGCCACTCTGTGTCTCCCTGGCTAGAATGGGTCCACGGCTGTACGAGCTGGGCAACTCGTAGCCGGCCAATGTTCAGGGCCAGTGATGCTGAAAGAGTTTCTCTGTACAGGAAACAGGCAGCTCACTGACCGTGCTCACTACTGTCATGTCTCATTAACAAGGCCTCTTGCTGCCCTCTCTTGCTTTCTCTCTCCCGGTTTCTCGTTCACTCTCTCTCCATCTCTGTCTCTTCTTCCCTCTCTCTCACTCTTTCTCTCTCCCCCCTCGCTCTTTTCCTCTTTCTTTCTATCTCTCTCTCTGCCCTTCTCTCTGCCTCTCTCCACTTTGGCTAGTCCAGTGGCCCCTCCTGTCCACAGATCAAACTAAACGATTCATGTTGAGTTTTAGGTCCGTAACAACAGGAAGATGGCTACCCCACTGTGCCAGAAGCCTTGAGGAATGTGCTCTCAGCTCAGCCTCTCGCTGGCAGAGCAGGGTGGGGTGGATGGGATGGAGGGGAGAGAGCAAACATTTTCTGAGCCTGGGCCAAATTGTGGCCAGCGGTAAAAATAGAGTCCCTTGTTTCCAGAAGGTGTTTGGTGGGAATGGAAGGCTTGGCATCATAAAGGACTGGAGATCTTATGACCAGGGCTTCTTTGTGCTGCTCTGAAGGAGAGCAGAGCTCCAGGCTGCCAGGAAGCCTGATCACACTTTACCTTAGTTTTCACAGGCTCAGTGTGGGCCAAGGGCAGTGTGAGCCACAAAGCAAGAAATTCCTTCACACTGAGATCTCTCCAGACTCCAGTCCAAGGGGAGCAGTCCACACTTTTTTAAACTAGGTGAGAATAAACATTTGCCACATTATTTGTAACAGGACGGGACAGAAATAGCCAATTTGCAGATATATGTTTACAGAGAAGCTAGGGGAAGTGTGGGCTGTGAGAAATGAAGACCAAGACTGAGGAGGACTGAGCATGCCAAGCCTCAAGCCAAGCCAATGGGCCAGTGTTCACGACTCTCTTAAAGGTCTGCACTATAACAGACTCATGACTGACTACAGCGGGTAGTCTACTGGATAACACTCTTTCTGTCCCGTACTGATGGAAAGGAACAAAGCTGCTTTCCACCCATTAGTCAACACTTTGATGATCAAAACACAACACAATATCGCGGCGATGTTAGGGTTTCGTCATGGTTTATGTTTAGGAAACAGTTAGTTATTTCAATCATAGATAGACCATAGATGGAGGAAGGACTTCATATTTCAGAAAGAAACTACAACTTTAAGTGCTATGTGACTAATAATCAAAACCCTTAAGTAGTGTGGTTCCAAATCTGCATGTGCTTCCGAAAGGGAATGCAGCCGTGAAGTAGCACAGAGCCATGAAGGAATGACTGCTCAGCTGCAGTGTTTTTCGTGTTTATCGTCTAAGGAATGAGCGTTACACCGAGGCCTGTACTCTGAAGCGGGATCGTGGAGGGAGGTGGAGGAGGTTGGAGGTGGAGGGTCCATCATGGTCTGTGTCACAGCATCATCGGACTGAGCTTGTTGTCATTGCAGGCAATCTCAGCACTGTGCGTTACAGGGAAGACATCCTCCTCCTTCATGTGGTACCTTCCTGCAAGCTCATCCTGACATGACCCTCCAGCATGACAATGTCACCAGCCATACTGCTCGTTCTGTGCGTGATTTCCTGCAAGATAGGGATGTCAGTGTTCTGCCATGGCCAGCGAAGAGCCGGATCTCAATCCCATTCAGCACGTCTGGGACCAGATGGATCGGAGGGTGAGGGCTAGGGCCATTCCCCCAGAAATGTCTGGGAACTTGCAGGTGCCTTGGTAGAAGAGTTGGGTAACATCTCACAGCAAGAACGGGCAAATCTGGTGCAGTCCATGAGGAGGAGATGCACTGCAGTACTTAATGCAGCTAGTGGCCACACCAGATACTGACTGTTACTTTTGATTTGAACCCCCCACCCCTTTGTTCAGGGACACATTATTCCATTTCTGTTAGCCACATGTTCAGTTTATGTCTCAGTTGTTCAATCTTGTATGTTCATACAATTATTTACATATGTTAAGTTTGCTGAAAATAAACGCAGTTGACAGTGAGAGGGCGTTTCTTTTTGCTGAGTTTATATGCCTAAATTGGTTTTAGGTGGTTTGAACAACCAGTTCATATACAAGATGTATACAAGATGTTAAGAAGAGCTGCTCTTTCCATGACATAGACTGACCAGGTGAATCAGGTAAAAGCTCCATTATTGTAGAAAAGGCTCATGGAGTTGGTGGAAGAATATTTTAATTCATGGCCACTTGCTCAGCTGGGCCAGGGGCGCTTGAATTAGGTCAGGTGAAAATGTCCGACAGATCTCAACTCATTAAAAGGAGGAAATCGCCATTGCCCGATCTCGCTGCTTTCTCTTCCTTAACTCTGTCTAATCCAGAAGTTCTGTCTCCATGAATCCACCAAACCTGTTACCTTTCATCTGAACCTGTCCTCTGAACTACCTGTTGCGATCAGGAGAGCAGGCCATCAGGTATTGTTTATGCGCACGCTTCAAACCTATTGTGTAATGTAAATGGTCAATGATCACGGCCCTACAGATCATCACAAGCCAATTATGCCATTGATAAATGGTTAACATATAATTTTCTACTTTTAAACTCGGACAAAACAGAGATGCTTGTTCTAGGTCCCAAGAAACAAAGAGATCTTCTGTTGAATCTGACAATCAATCTTAATGGTTGTACAGTCGTCGCAAATAAAACTGTGAAGGACCTCGGCGTTACTCTGGACCCTGATCTCTCTTTTGAAGAACATATCAAGACTGTTTCAAGGACAGCTTTTTTCCATCTACGTAACGTTGCAGAAATCAGAAACTTTCTGTCCAAAAATGATGCAGAAAAATTAATCCATGCTTTTGTCACTTCTAGGTTAGACTACTGCAATGCTCTACTTTCCGGCTACGCAGATAAAGCACTAAATAAACTTCAGTTAGTGCTAAATACGGCTGCTAGAATCCTGACTAGAACCAAAAAATAGAGTCAGTTTGTTATATCTGGAGTACTTCTGGTTTCTTCCTAGGTTTTGGCCTTTCTAGGGAGTTTTTCCTAGCCCCCGTGCTTCTACACCTGCATTGCTTGCTGTTTGGGGTTTTAGGCTGGGTTTCTGTACAGCACTTTGAGATATCAGCTGATGTATGAAGGGCTATATAAATACATTTGATTTGATCCTACATGTCCGTACCCACACAGATTCCATTAATTTTTCACTTATTGATGTCACTTGTTGAATCTACTTCAATCAGTGTAGAGGAAGGAGTAGACAGGTTAAGGATTTTAAGCCTTGAGACAACTGAGACATGGATTGTGTATCTGCCATTCAGAGGGTGAATGGGAAAGACAAAATAGTTAAGTGCCTTTGAACAGGGTATGGTAGGAGGTAGTAGGTGCCAGGCGCACCAGTTAGTGTCAAGAACTGCAACTCTGTTATGTACTTGAGTGAAGACCCAAAAGCGGTTTTAACAGAAAACAGAGTTCTTTAATGAAAAACAGGAATGGCATAAATCCTCTTCCAACGTAGTCAATGGAACAAAAAGAACGTTAGTATAATGCAGGATGCACCTGCCAGGCGGACTCCGACAGGATAGGACAAGGTGGAAGCAAACGGGACGACAGCTTGCTTCTGGCATCAAAAACACAAACAAGAATCAGACACTGAAAATGGCAGGAACAGAGAAATAGAGACCTAATCAGAGGGGGAAGAAGAGAGAACAGGTGGGAAGGAGTGAATGAGCTAGTTAGGGGAGATGTAGAACAGCTGAAAGAATGAGAGACAGAGAAGGTAACCTAAAAAGACCAGCAGAGAGACAGAGTGAAGAGAAAGGACAGGAACAGACATAACAAGACATGACAGTACCCCCACTCACCGAGCACCTCCTGGCGCACTCGAGGAGAAACCTGGCGGCAACGGAGGAAATCATCGATCAGCGAACGGTCCAGCACGTCCGAGGAGGGGAACCCAACTCCTCTCCTCCAGGACCGTACCCCTCCCAATCCACTAGGTACTGATGACCACGACCCCGAGCGCATGTCAAAATCTTACGAACCCTGTAGATGGGTGCGCCCTCGACAAGGTTGGCTGGGGGGAGGGACGACGGGGGGCGCGAAGAACGGGCTTAACACAGGAGACATGGAAGACCGGGTGAACGCGACGAAAGATGCGCGTGAGAAGAATCGCACTGCGACAGGATTAATGACCTGAGAAATAATGACGGACCAATGAACCGCGGGGCCAACTTGCGAAGCTGTCTTAAGGGAAGGTTCTGAGTGGAGAGCCATACTCTCTGACGCAACAATATCTAGGACTCTTGGTCCCTGCGCTTGTGCGGCCCTCACAGTCTGCGCCCTATTACGTAAGTGCCGACCTGACCCCCTTCCAGGTGCGCTCGCAACGCTGGACAAAAAGCCTGAGCGGAGGGGACGCAGGACTCGGCGAGCTGAGATGGGAACAGCGGAGGCTGGTACCCGGCTACTCTGAAAGGGGATAGACCGGTAGCAGACGAGGGAAGCGAGTTGTGGGCGTACTCTGCCCAGGGAGCTGTTCTGACCAAGACGCAGGAGTTACGAAAAGACTGCGTAAATGCGACCAACAGTCTGATTGGCCCGTTCGACGGCCGTTAGACTGGGGATGAAAGCGGACGAGAGACTGACGGAAGCCCCAATCAAGCGGCAAAACTCCTCCAAGAGTGAGACGTGAACTGCGGGCCTCTGTCGGAAGCGGCGTCAGACGGAAGGCCATGAATTCGAAAACATTCTCGATAATGATCTGAGCCGTCTCCTTAGCAGAAGGAGCTTATCGAGAGGAATGAAATGAGCCGCCTTAAGAATCTATCGACAACCGTAAGAATAACTGTCTTCCCCGCTGATGAAGGCAGTCCGGTGATAAAATCTAAAGCGATGTGAGACCACGGTCGAGAGGGAATGGGAAGCGGTCTGGGACGGCCGGCAGGAGAGTTCCCAGATTTAGTCTGCGCAGACCGAACAAGCGCGACAAATCGACGCGCGTCACGTTCCCGAGTGGGCCACCAAACGCTGGCGAATGGAAGCGCGTACCCGAATGCCGGGGTGGCCGGCTAACTTGGCAGAGTGGGCCCACTGAAGAACGGCCGGACGAGTAGAAGACGGGGACGAACAGAAGGTTCCTAGGACAAGCTCGCTTGTGGTGTGACGAGTGCTTGCCCCCACCTGCCTCTCAATTCCCCAGACAGTCAACCCGACAACACGCCCTCAGAGAATCCCCTCGGGGTCGGTGGAGACCTCAGAAGAACTGAAGAGACGAGATAAAGCATCAGGCTTGGTGTTTTTGAGCCCGGACGATAAGAAATAACAAACTCGAAACGAGCGAAAAACAGAGCCCAGCAGGCCTGACGCGCATTAAGTCGTTTGGCTGAACGGATGTACTCAAGGTTCCTATGGTCAGTCCAAACGACAAAAGGCAGTCGCCCCCTCAACCACTGTCGCCATTCGCCTAGGGCTAGCGGATGGCGAGCAGTTCGCGATTACCAACATCATAGTTACGTTCTGGCGATAAGCGATGAGAAAAACGCGCAAGGATGGACCTTGCCGTCAGAGAAGAGCGCTGAGAAAGAATGGCTCCCACGCCCACCTCCTGACGCGTCAACCTCAACAACAAACTGACTAGAGATGTCAGGTGTAACAAAGAATAGGTGCGGATGTAAAACGATTCTTAAGAAGATCAAAAGCTCCTGGGCGGAAACGGACCACTTAAAGCAACGTCTTAACAGAAGTAAGGGCTGTGAGGGGGCTGCCACCTGACCGAAATTACGGATGGCTTGACGATAGAAATTAGCGAAGCCCAGAAGCGCTGCAGCTCGGCCCGTGACTTGAGCCGGGCCAATCAATGACAGCCTGGACCTTAGCGGGATCCATCTTAATGCCCTCAGCGGAAATAACGGAACCGAGAGAAAGGGACAGGCGGCATGAAAAGTGCACTTCTCAGCCTTCACATAAAGACAGTTCTCCAAAGAGGCGCTGGAGGACGCGTCGCACGTGCTGAACATGAATCGAAAGCGGTGAAAAAATCAGAGGATATCGTCCATGTAAACGAAAACAAAAATGTTCAGCATGTCTCTCAGGACGTCGTTAACTAGTGCCTGAAAGACAGCTGGAGGCGTTAACGAGGCCGAAAGGAAGAACCCGGTATTCAAAGTGCCCTAACGGAGTGTTAAACGCCGTCTTCCACTCGTCCCCCTCCCTGATGCGCACGAGATGGTAGGCGTTACGAAGGTCCAATTTGGTGAAAAACCTGGCTCCCTGCAGGATCTCGAAGGCTGAAGACATAAGAGGAAGCGGATAACGATTCTTAACTGTTATGTCATTCAGCCCTCGATAATCCACGCATGGGCGCAGGGACCCGTCCTTCTTCTGAACAAAAAAAAACCCCGCTCCGGCGGGAGAGGAGGAGGAGACTATGGTACCGGCGTCGAGCGAAACCGACAAATAATCCTCGAGAGCCTTACGTTCGGGAGCCGACAGAGAGTATAATCTACCCCGGGGGAGTAGTTCCCGGAAGGAGATCAATACTACAGTCATACGACCGGTGTGGAGGGAGAGAAGTGGCCTTGGAACGACTGAACACCGTGCGCAGATCGTGATACTCCTCCGGCACCCCTGTCAAATCGCCAGGCTCCTCCTGTGAAGAAGAGACAGAGGAAACAGGAGGGATAGCAGACATTAAACAGGTCACATGACAAGAAACATTCCAGGATAGGATAGTATTACTAGACCAATTAATAGAAGGGTTATGGCGCACTAGCCAGGGATGACCCAAAACAACAGGTGTAAAAGGTGAACGAAAAATTAAAAAAGAAATGGTTTCGCTATGATTACCAGAGACAGTGAGGGTTAAAGGCAGCGTCTCACGCTGAATCTTGGGGAGAGAACTACCATCTAAAGCGAACAAGGCCGTGGGCTCCCCTAACTGTCTGAGAGGAATGTCATGTTCCCGAGCCCAGGTCTCGTCCATAAAACAGCCCTCCGCCCCAGAGTCTATCAAGGCACTGCAGGAAGCAGATGAACCGGGCCAGCGGAGATGGACCGGAAAGGTAGTGCGTGATCCAGAAGGAGAGGCCTGAGTAGTTGCGCTCACCAGTAGCCCTCCTCTTACTGATGAGCTCTGGCTTTTACTGGACATGAGGTGACAAAATGACCAGCGGAGCCGCAGTAGAGACAGAGGCGATTGGTGATTCTCCGTTCCTTCTCCTTGGCCGAGATCACCGGATACCCCCCAGCTGCATAGGCTCAGCATCCGAGCCGGAGGGTGGCAGTGATGCGGCAGGTGGCAGTGATGTGGAGAGGGGAGCAGGGAGAACGCGAGCTCCTTTTCCACGAGCTCGGCGACGAAGATCAAACCGTCGCTCTATGCAAATAGCGAGAGCTATTAAGGAGTCCAGACTGGAAGGAACCTCCCGGGAGAGGATCTCATCCTTAACCTCGACGAGGAGACCCTCCAGAAAACGAGCGAGCAAAGCCGGCTCGTTCCAGTTACTAGAGGCAGCGAGAGTGCGAAACTCAATAGAATAATCCGTTATGGATCGATTCCCTGACATAGGGAAGACAGGGCCCTGGAAGCCTCCTCCCCAAAAACAGAACGGTCAAAAACCGTATCATCTCCTCCTTAAAGTCCTGATACTGGTTAATACACTCAGCCCTCGCCTCCCAGATTGCCGTGCCCCACTCACGCGCCCGTCCGGTAAGGAGAGAAATGACGTAGGCGATGCGGGCTGTGCTCCTGGAGTAAGTGTTGGGCTGGAGAGAGAACACCACATCACACTGAGTGAGGAATGAGCGGCACTCAGTGGGCTCCCCAGAGTAACACGGCGGGTTGTTGATCCTGGGCTCCGGAGACTCGGAAACCCTGGAAGTGGCGGTGGATCGAGGTGGAGTTGGTGAACCTGTCTTGTGAGGTCGGAGACTTGGACGGCCAGGGTTTTAACGGCATGTCGAGCAGCAGACAATTCCTCCTCGTGTCTGCCTAGCATCGCTCCCTGGATCTCACGGCGGAGTGAAAAGGGTCCGAGCCGCTGGGTCCATTCTTGGTCTGATTCTTCTGTTATGTACTTGAGTGAAGACCCAAAAGCGGTTTTAACAGAAAAAACAGAGTTCTTTAATGAAAACAGGAATGGCATAAATCCTCTTCCAACGTAGTCAATGGAACAAAAAGAACGTTAGTATAATGCAGGATGCACCTGCCAGGCGGACTCCGACAGGATAGGACAAGGTGGAAGCAAACGGGACGACAGCTTGCTTCTGGCATCAAAAACACAAACAAGAATCAGACACTGAAAGTAGCAGGAACAGAGAGAAATAGAGACCTAATCAGAGGGGAAGAGAACAGGTGGGAAGGAGTGAATGAGCTAGTTAGGGGAGATGTAGAACAGCTGAAGAATGAGAGACAGAGAAGGTAACCTAAAAAGACCAGCAGAGAGAGACAGAGTGAAGAGAAAGGACAGGAACAGACATAACAAGACATGACAAACGCTTCTGGGTTTTTCACGCTCAACAGTTT
>NW_027000331.1:0-8843 GCF_036934945.1 Oncorhynchus masou masou
AACTAAACCACCACTGAAGCAGGTATTTAAGCAATATGTTTCTTACCAGAGCAGCACATTCGAGTCGTCGGCACCCTGAAAGGAGACAATTATAAGAAGTGAACTTATGATAGTTACAACCCCGGTAGCTAGCCAGCAATTAAACGGTGTTTGCCATGTGATTCTCGCTAGTTGCGGACACGTCTGCAAACGCAGCAAGTTCTTGGCTACATATAAATTGCAAGTCTCTCATCAGAAATACTAAATTACAATCAGGTATTCAGAACAGGTCTGTGTAAATTCTCATCATCGAAAGACGTTGCAATGCTAACAGACAGATATCGGCTTGAACATGAAGTAAACAAATCAGAACAAAACATGTTTTGATACTAGAAATAAAGTCCATTATTTGTCGAGTAAATTCTGAAGAGGAGTTGAAACAAAAGGTTGGCTTTCGATTGAACGCCAAAGTGGCGACGAGCTTAGTTACCCGTAGTTGCTTTCGCCGCATTCCCGCTCCAGTGTTGCCAACTAATTTCCAGAGGAACTTGATTTTGCTAAATGACGTTGTGATGTCATTGCGTAGATGCCGCCAACACGTAATAACGTGCAATTGCGTCATTACGTAGAATACACGAACCTTACTCAAAATTGACTGGCCATCTCTTGAAGATAGTGGCGGTTGCAGACGAGATTTCCTGTTTGATCCGGAGTAACTTTAACTTGTATCCTCTCAAACTTATTTAAATGTAACGGAACTTGGCTTATAGTAAACACAATAGAGAATACAAGTTGGTATCTCCTCCACCAACTTTAAACATCTGCTATCTGAGCAGCTAACAGATCGTTGCAGCTGTACATAGTCCGTCTGTAAATAGTCCACCTTTACCTACCTCATCCCCATACTGTTTATATTTATTTACTTCTGTTCTTTTGCACACCAGTATCTCCACCTGCACCTGCACATGACCATCTGTGCACCTGCACATGACCATCTGATCATTTATCACTCGTGTTAATCTGCTAAATTGTAATTATTCGCCTACCTCCTCATACCTTTTGCACACAATATATATATATATATATATATATATAGACCCTTTTTTTTAAATGTACATTTATTTTCTACTGTGTTATTGACTTGTTAATTGTTTACTCCATGTGTAACTCTGTGTTGCTGTCTGTTCACACTGCTATGCTTTATCTTGGCCAGGTCGCAGTTGTAAATGAGAACTTGTTCTCAACTAGCCTACCTGGTTAAATAAAGGTGAAAAAAAAAACCCACTTTGTTGACCGCTAATTTGATCTGAAACTTTTGAGAAATGGCCCCCAATTTTTTTATTTTTTTTAATGTGTCACAAGCTACATTAGCATTGAATATGGTGAAGCAGTTCTCCAAAATCTCAGGTTTGGTATTAAAATCTTTCCAAATGTGAGACGTTTGTAACATCTCTGAAAAATATACTGTAATCTACCTCGGTGTAAAGATCACCAAAAATCTCAAGGCTGTGAATGATCTTAATTTGAACCCTGTAACTGAATCTGTCAAAAAAAAAACATTATCCTCATGGTTGAGGGATTTAAGTCTTCAAGGAAGGGTGCTTTTATCCAAAGCTGAGGGTCTATCTTTCATCTATTGACATTCCCAAATCCACTTGCTATACCTTAGATAGGCTTTTGTACAACTTCATATGGAAAAACAAGCCACATAAGATAAAAATAGATGTTTATCACCAACAGGGTTTGTGATGGCGGTCTAAATGTCTTAGACTTCAATGTCTTCAACCAGATATTAAAGGTCAACTGGATTAAAAGGTAGATAAAAAAAATCCACATCGTTTCTGGAATATTATACCTCATTTTGTTTTTCAGAAGTTCGAAGGGCTCAATTTTGTACTACAATGTCCATATGTTGTGGGTAAACTTCCTGTGAAGCTGACGGATTTTCACAAGCAGGCTTTAATGTGCTGGGCTTTGTTGTATAAACACAACTTCTCACCTCATAAATGTTTTATATGGAACAATGGGAAGATATTACATAGAAACAAGATGTTATTTAACCGTAAATGGTTTTCGAAAAACATTGTCCTTGTAAGCCAATTAGTTAATATTAGTGGAAATCTATTTACACAGAGAATTTATGGAAAGATAACCCTTTGAGGTTTCACGCAAGGAATATGACACTGTTAAAGTTAAACCTAGTGGGATAAAAACTTTACTTCAGAATAATACATAATTTTGGAATATATCCGATTGTAAGCAATATCCAGGTGAATGGCATTGGTCTACTAGATACGAGATTCAACAATCGTTTAAGCGATATTTTCTACAGGAAGTCTATTCCCTCTGATATTTTAAGTCGCTCTGGATAAGAGCGTCTGCTAAATGACTTAAAATGTAAATGTAATATTTTGTTGGGCTTCATCGTTTGGTGTAAACTGACGCCGTGCTTGGCTCACTCCATGCAAATTTATGGTGACCAACACAGTAAAGGAGATCTCCTTTAAGATTATCCAGATTCTATCCGTGTAATAGCTTGATTTCTAAATGTATACCTTATCAGTGAATGCAGTTTTTGTGAACTAGAACCTGAATCTATTGAACACTTGTCATTATATAGTGAAGTGATCTGGACTGATGTAAAAACTCTTGCTTCAAATTGCATACCATTTAACTTCACTGATTCCACAATTTAACGCATGTCATCTCTTTATTAGGAAAACATTTCATACACAAATCAACATTTGAATATAAAGTCCCATTACTTAATTTAAAAAAAATCAAATTTGGAAAACTATTTCGTCTTGGCAATGTATACAAAACTAAATGTCTATTTGAAAGAATGCGGATCAGTTCTCTTCTCATTTCTTTGTGTAATCCATGTAATCCCTCTGATTTATGTTTTGCATGCTACTGTTACTCTATTTTACGAGGCAAGCCCGTTAACAAACTCTTATTTTCAATAACGGCCTAGGAACTGGTAGCAGCGTAAAACTGAATTTATTCCATATATTATCTACCCCATTGTGTCAAAGCCTTCTACATGACTAAACATGCTGCTCACATCAATTCAAATAACAATTTGGCTTAAAATTAGTCAACTTTCTATAGCCAGTGAGAAATCAGTCAAACCTAGAATAACTACATAATGAGATGACAGGAAATATCACACTGTTCAGTATTGAAATCAGAAAACCACATGGTTCATTAAAAATGGCCAAATTCAACAAGTCTGATTTACTACCTCCAAGAAACAAACAAGACAAGCATAAACATTTGTAGATTTATTCATATATCAAAACACAGTCGTGGGGTTGAATTGACTAGGCCTGGTTTCCCCAGTTCCAACAACACGCCTCACTTCTTTGCTGACCAAACAGGAGTGCAAGAGGGCTTGGCTTGCAGGTGTAAAACAGGAGAGCTAGAGGGAAAATAGTGTGAGAATTAAACCCTGGTGATACTGTAGGGACTAATACACAAGGTATGAGATGACTTGATCAGAGATGAACCAATCAGTCAGCGTTACATCAGACTGGGGCGGTAATGATGACTCATCACGTCAGAGTATGTAGTGTAGAACACATTGCATGGGTCAGTGTGATGATCCAAGAGGAACATTCAACACCTTCCTAATATTGATCACCCCTTTCCCATTACAACACATATCCACTGAGTGGTCAATACATCAACCTGACCAGGTGAAAGCGAGCCCTTATTGAAGTCACTGGTTCAATCAGTGTAGATGAACAGACAGGTTAAAGGGTTTTAAACCACAAGGATTGTGTACCACTCAGAGGGTGAAATGGGCAAGACAAACGTTAAGATCCTTTGAACGAGGGAGGACAGGTGCCAGGCACACCGGTTTGTGTCAACTGAAACACTGCGGGGTTTGTCAAGCTCAACAGTTTCTCACGTGTATCAACACTGGTCCACCACCCAAGGACATCCAGCTAACTAGACTCCAATGCCGAACCACAGTTGTGTCACGGGCCAACATCCCAGTGGAACGCTTAGACCCCTTGTAGACAACGGAGGCTGTTCTGAGGGCAAACTCAATTTTAGGAAGGTTTTAATGTCCTCTATACTCAGTGTATTATAATAACACTACACACCTTCCCACTCCAACAGCACAGCAACACTTCAGCAGCCAACCAGATCTAAACAAACAGAACAGTTTTAAAACCAAACAATCCCCATCTTAGATTACGAGACGACATCCAGAACATTCTGAAACCAGATCAGGTGCGTAGTTCAGTCATTGTAGCCAGCCAGCGGTCCAGGGTCTGGGGTCAAGCCCCCACCCAGACACCCTCCCTCCAGGCAGGCAGCCCACCTTACCCTGCCCCCTCTACAAGAGCAGGCTTGTCAGTGTCTGCCCAACCCACAGGAGGACCGATGGGAGGCCAGACCTTAATCCAGCCCCAGAACACAGGGACTGCCAACAGACTGGGAGACGTACTAGTGTCTTCATCATTTATAACATTCCAGAATGCTTCATGTGGAAGGAGTCTCACGATTCCGTCTAAAGTCACACACACCTTTCCAAACCCTGCAGACACCAGGACCTCAACCAGAGGGCAGAAACCTAGAGGGAGAAAGTAGGAAAGCATGAAGTGACATTGTAAGACCTTGTAGTCAGACATGAGAGATCAGTCTATTCTAATCCTGGGGACCCAAAACTGTCAACAAGTGTTTTCCCCCAGTACTAGGCTTAAGTGGTATCCCAGAGTATTTCAGAAACGACCGGGGTACACCAATAACATTTCGATTAATTCTCGGAAGTGTATGTTTATAGAAACTTAAGTAAATAACTGCAGTCAACATTGGGTCTGATTATTCAAGACTAATTAGTGAAAGATCAGAATTGAGCTGTCAGTCTAAGCGAAGCCTTTACATCTAAGTCCCAAGAACCAGGATTGTGAAACACTGCTCTAGAGTATAGATCAGTTCAGTAACCAATCAGTCAGCTTAACATCAGACTGGGGCGGTAACCAGAAATCATCACTTCTACACGATAAAGGACAATTAATGGCAACAGATCAAGTGAAAGTTGATCCTACACACCTTGAGGTAGTTCAGTAACATTCCTCCAGTGGCCAGGCTGGAACAGTTAGGACCTGGAAGGAACAGATCCCCAATTAAACATGATGCAGAAGTACATCAGGTACTGCAGACTATAAGCAGAGCATTCTGAAATGAGATCAGACTTGGGTTCAGTCATTGTAGCCATCCAGCCAGCGGTCCAAGGTCTGGCTACAAGCTCCCCACCCAGACACCCTCCCTCCAGGCAGGCAGCCCACCTTACCCCTGCCCCTCGACAAGAGCAGGCTTATCAGTGCCTGCCCAACCCACAGGAGGACCGATGGGAAACCTGGGTTGATGCCAGCCACAGAGCACCAGACAGAAGCCAATCAACTGCTACAAGGCTTCATCACAAACAGCATTCCAGAATGTTCCATGTAGTGGGTGTGCACTGTAGTAAAACATTCATGGGAGTTGTAGTTCCCTCAGTGATGTTAATGAGTAGGTAGAGTTTGTGCAAGAGGTGCAGGGTCAGTGAGTGAAGATGCTGTAAAAACAAATCATACACACCTTCCTGAAGACTGCAGACCCACAAGGACATCAACTGGGGAGGAGAGTTGAGGGATTATTAAGTGATATTGTAAGAACTAGTGGTCAGACATTAGCTCAGTCAACAGCACAGCATTATCTAATCATGGGGACCCACCACTCCTCTGGGGCCCCAGGACCAGAACACACAGCTAGAGAGTAGATCAGTTCAGTAACCAATCAGTCAGCTTAACATCAGACTGGGGCGGTAACCAGAAATCATCACTTCTACATTATAAAGGACAGAAGTCAAGTCGATCATACACACCTTGAGGTAGTTCAGTAACAGGCATCTTGTAGTGACCAGTCTGGTACCACCATCAGGACCTGAAGGAGAGGAGTCTAAATAAACATGCTGAACAGCACTACATTAAAGACGGCTTTTTGTCTGAGTTGCTATCCCACAGCTATCTAAAAGACCCAAGACCGGCACTACCACCCTGAGAGACAAAGGGGAAGGTGCTGACAAGGGCCATGTACTGCATCAGGACAACCACTAGTAGCAGCACAAATCACACGCGACAACTAGCATGACATGATTCTCCATATCAAATCTAATTGCAGCCATTTTGGATCAACAATGCAGAGCCAAATGCTATTTTGTGTGAGTCTCTGGTCCCATCAGACAGTTGGTAACCCCAACCAGCTGTCCCCTTGTTGCCCTGGCAACGCCAGTGGGTCCACCTTTGCAGGTTCTGTCGTCGACGCAGGGCGTAAGACGCGTGCGGGTGTCATCACTAGGAGCCAGAGTCACCACGACTACCAAACATCAACTGTTCCCTCGTTTGCAGTGAGTTTTAACACTAGACTGGTTATAGCTTGTGGCTAAGGCAGAGGCTCTGGTAAAATACAAGGACTAGATTCATTACCAACAAATACCAAACGTACTCATTTACCAAAACTCACCAGTCTAGTTGGCATCACAGCTCCCTGTTCAGCCACATACAGATGAACCTACGAAGACATAAGCTTCAGGTTAAATTCTGGATGGGGACCAGTCAGCACAAGGAGGTTTGACATATGTAGCCTTTATGACAGGTTACGAAGCCCTCTGCTGAAGTCAGCTATTCCTTTTCTGAACAGGAGTTCAGACGAACGAGATTCCAAAGAGAATATTCATCACGTTCAGCAGAAGGTTGGGAGAGCTCAAACATGTCGCGTTCAGCTAAACTATACAAGTAAACGTTAACAATGCTGTGGAAATACCAATACAATAAACTATTAAGCACCACCTGGGACCGTTTCAGAACCATAACTTACCAGTATGTTGGAGTCACGCTGCAATTCCACTGACCACAGCACTCAAACCCTGAAGAATGAAAGGCAAACATTTTATTAGTGTGACGATTGAGGAATCGATGACTAACTGCAGCATTATATACAGTCACTCAGCAGTTCATGTCGTTTCACATCGGTTCAAAGTGAGCTAAGATTGTCATCATTGGGACTGTAGCATCTTCAAGTGACTGGTTCCACAGAGACATGGCACCCCAGTCCCTATACAGTGGACTACTTATTGTGAGACCGACTGGCCGTACTGTGTTGTGACCTCCCAATCCCAGCCGGATGTGCCCTTGACCCTGCGCCACTCAGGAGCCATTCACAAGGAATAGGGATTCCACCAACATGCATACCCTACGGGTGGAAGACCAGTCCCTACCCATAGTGGGAACCCAGTTTGATAGTTGGACGAACTCACCAGAAGGTCGTGATCCCTTCAGGAAAGCGGCATCCCCACGTCTGTTAAAATGAGACGGAAGTTAGTGTTTTGCTGTAAAGAACATTTAAACATACAACTGGTGCATTAGCTACAGTCACTCAGTAGTTCATGTCGTTTCACATCGGTTCAAAGTGAGCTAAGTTAATCATCATTGGGACTGTAGCACGGTCTGGTAGCCATCTTGTACAGTTGGTCAGCCAAAAAGTGAATGTGCCTTCATCCAAAGTCACCCCCTATTCCCTTTATAGTACATGGGTCCTGGTCTAAAGTAGGGCACTATAAAAGGGGAAGTGGAGTACCATTTCAAACGATGTCAGTGTCTTAACATTTCACCAGCCTGGACTTTCACCAAGCGCATCAGTCTCGTGGTCTGGAATCAGGTATTCTATAGAAGGAATCACAAAGGAATGTTAGTTATAGCTTGGCTTCTATGAGAGGATAGAAGGTTCTTGAATTGAGCCAATCAGATCAAAATATCTTCTGAAAAGAATCAGACATATGCTTGTCAATGGATCATCATATAAAGCCCGGATGTAGTGACCATATAGAAATGTGGTGCCATTAGAAGTGTCTGAACACCAGTGA
Source organism: Oncorhynchus masou masou (assembly GCF_036934945.1). Lineage (NCBI taxonomy): Eukaryota > Metazoa > Chordata > Actinopteri > Salmoniformes > Salmonidae > Oncorhynchus > Oncorhynchus masou. Next base: position 7,895 of record NW_027000331.1, read on the forward strand.
ATAAACTCAAATGTTACTCACCGGCACACATTCCTATTCAGAATGGAACTCCAAGTGGAGATTCTGATCAGATGCCTTGAAGTCAGGAAGTCATGTCACAAGTAATGCAGACCTGAGCAAAGAACACATCCATGTTAGTGACCCACTAGTTTGTATATTACTACAAGAGGCTTTGGAACACAGGACAAGGAGGCCATCAGATCAAAGTTAGCATCACCAAAAATCAGATATATGCTTGTCATTGAGGATCATCATTTACAGCCAGTCACCACATGCTTACAGTCTACCCCAATGTGCACCGAGACGGTAACTGCAGCGTTGATAGCCAATGCTAGCTAAAGCTAGCATAACGTTGTCTACAGGTATGGTCTAGCATGATAGCTGATAACCATATTCTTGATAGTTGTTAATGCAGTGAAATTCAAATCCTACTACAGGGCATGATCTGTTGTCTCCTAACGGAATTAGATAAAGTGTCCCTGGCGAATCCCTTTAAAGGTGAAGGGCAGACAAGCTGAACACATCTAATGATCCTAGAGGTAAAGTCAAGGTACTCACGTGTCATTCTTCTGGACTTCCCTGGCATCTGTCCTGCATTTCTGTTGATCAGGGGGGTTAGGGAGGTCCATTTATGAACAGGCAACATGCAGGCATATAGAACCCGACACGGATATCGTCGCTAATGGAACCTTATTTCCAATACAGTGACCAGATCAACGTTAATAAGTAACACTATTGAGAATAGGGTGCCATTAGCGAAGCAACGAGTCGAATCAGGGGCCAAATGCTACTCAGAATCTGGTAAAGAAGTTTCTTCTTCAAAGGCTGATTCGGTAAGAGAGAGTTCATTTTATCATCACCGTAGCAGAGACCTCTAATGTTGGGTTTATAATGACTGGTCACTCCTAACTAGAAAGCTAGCATACTAGCTAACATGGCACGTGGTTAG
>NW_027000332.1:0-8841 GCF_036934945.1 Oncorhynchus masou masou
CCAGACAGACAGCCAACCAGCCATCTATTCATCCATCCACCAACACACCCAGCCAGACACTCCATCCACCCAGACAGACAGACAGCCAACCAGCCATCTATTCATCCATCCACCAACACACCCAGCCACAGACACTCCATCCATCCAGCCAGACACCCAACACACCCAGCCAGACACCCAACACACCCAGCCAGACACCCAACACACCCATCCATCCACCCAGACAGACACCCATCCACCCAGACAGACACCCAGCCAGTCAGTCAGACCCACCTTGGCGCGGCGAACCTTCCCCAGGTCCATGAGCTCCAGCAGCTGTGTTGGATGGTACTGAGGCAGGGTGGGGGACAGGGAGTGGGCTGCCTCGAACAGACCCCCCTCCTGCAGCCCTGCCGGCGCCTGGAGAGCCTCGGCTCGATTGCCGTTACCCTCAAACACACTCTTGGATCGGGACGCCCTTGAACGCTAACGAGGATCCCCCGTGGCTGCATTGGTGGCCGTCTGCCCTCCGCCACCCTCCAACCCCCGGAGACGTTATCTTCAGGAGGAGAGGCTGTCCCCCTCGGCCTCGCCGGGCTTGCGGTCCTGGCTTCACTGGGCGTACACGTGCATCTCACAGTCCATACCCACCACCAGGATGCCGTCCCTCACCCAGGACAGGGACACGGGCAGGGAGGGGTGCCGTCTACAGAGGAGAGCAGGTCCACAGTGCGCAGCAGGATCCAGCGTGAACGGATACCCTGTTTCACATTAGATTAGGGATACAGGGGGTAATAATAATGATTATTATTATAATAATTATAATGTTTATTATCCAGAAGCATAGTATAGTCATTAGGCTCTGGTCAAAGGTAGTGCACCAATTAGGGAATAGGGTGCCATTTGGGTAGCTAGAGAGTAGTCTCACCCTAAATTCTCATTCACTACATGCAGTACTTTAGTCAGACTGACAACATTGCAGTTGTTTGTTGTGAGGATGGGCACGAGGGGCTAACCAATCAGAGTATCAAAGCCAATGACACATTTTCAAACCACTGCTTTACACACTGGCGGAATACCAATGGGTTTCTGGACCAATCACTGCCCCATTCGGTGAAAGATCAGGGAGGGACTCAGATCCAGACTCATTGTGGAGTAGAAACTAACGTCCGTGGGCGTGGCGTTTGGCCTGAAGCAAGGAGTCTGACTAGCCAGGAAACCATTTGGGACGCAGGCTTGAAAAGTTGATTGTCCTCAAAGAGGCAAGTCATTTAGCAGCATACACAACACATACAGACAGAACCACATGCTAACAAACAGCAGATGTACCAGCAATACACAGTAGAATAAATGTGTGAAGAATACAAGGTAGTGTTTATGGAAGTACCAGTTTGATCCTGACTTTGGGGTGTTGGTTGTGTGTGTGTGTGTGTGTGTGTGTGTGTGTGTGTGTGTGTGTGTGTGTGTGTGTGTGTGTGTGTGTGTGTGTGTGTGTGCGTGTGAGCGTGTACCTGTTTGATGCTGCCCCTAGAGGTAGTGTGATGATCGCCACCCCGTCCTTGCTTGAGGTCTGTTCGTTGACCACGCCCGAGATGCGACCGTACATGAGGATATTGGATCCCACCCCCACCGTGAGGATATGAGACCCATCCTCTTTGGACAGCCAGTCCAGGTGGACATAGTGTTTGATGTTGGGAGAGTGGTGGTCGCGACTCATGTACAGGTCAGACCTACAGAGAGAGAGGGGTTAGTCATTTTAGAGACATGCACACACTTACATACACACACTCACACACCACACCAGTACCTACTGTGTTCAAAGAGGTTGGAGTCTACACTGACTCCGGGGTCCAGGGTAGAGGAGGCCTAGTGAAGTCATCCAGATGGAGAGTCTGCTCCAACACCCACTCAGACCCCCCAGTAGACTCACACTCAAAGATGGACACATGCATGGAGAAGTCCCTGCTGGACCATGGCCCTGGAGAGAGGGAGGGAAGGAGGAAGGTACACACTTCATTAAACCGTTAGGTTAAATGCAAAAATACTAAATGTCGGAGGGAAAATGAACAATGAAGTATTGTACATTTTAGTCATCAGATGTTCTCATCCAAAACCATATCTAGAGACAGAAACACAACCACTTCCGAAAACCTTCTAAAAATGACTGATAAAGATTATACTGTATGTTTTACATTCCTCAGGGCCAGAAATGAAAAGCAATGTGCTTGAATTCGGACAGGTGAACTACACTGTACGTAAACAGAATATGCACTCATCCAATGAGCCATTAACTTGAGTGGAGTGTACAGTAAAAGTCCTGTCCTACCTGTCCGGGATGTGTCCAGGCCGGGGCTGTTTGAAGGAGACAGCCAGTCGTCCAGTGTAGGAACAGGACACAGCTACAGGACGTCCCGGGACACACACAGCACTGTTGTTATCCTCCTCCTCGTTGAGTAGAGCCCAAGGCTCCCAGTGATAGATCCTGTTCTCCCCCTCCTCACACCCCAGGGCTGTCTCCCCCCTCCACAGAGCAGCGCCAGAAACGGACGCGGGAGTCAGAGCAAGTGGTGACGAATCAGGTAGGGGGCCAGACACACAGGGTAGATGGACTGACGAACTCAGGTGACCTGGAGAGAGAGGGAGAGAGACAGTATAGAATAACTGTTACAAAAGAATCAGACTAACTCAGATGACTTGAACACAGAGACATGGAGGACAATGGCATAATAAATAGTTAGGATCCAGTCCCTGGCTTGTGAGATGTTTCAATTTTCTATGATGTGCTGTTGGTTTTACAACATTTACTTTGGAATATATTACATTTTGACTGTATGTAAAAGTAAAGTTATTCGTCTACCTGTGGAGGGTATATGTATGTATATATATGTGTGTGTATCTACCCGTACCTGTGGAGGGTATATGTATATATATATATATATATACAGTGCCTTGCGAAAGTATTCGGCCCCCTTGAACTTTGCGACCTTTTGCCACATTTCAGGCTTCAAACATAAAGATATAAAACTGTATTTTTTTGTGAAGAATCAACAACAAGTGGGACACAATCATGAAGTGGAACGACATTTATTGGATATTTCAAACTTTTTTAACAAATCAAAAACTGAAAAATTGGGCGTGCAAAATTATTCAGCCCACTTAAGTTAATACTTTGTAGCTGCTACCTTTTGCTGCGATTACAGCTGTAAGTCGCTTGGGGTATGTCTCTATCAGTTTTGCACATTGAGAGACTGACATTTTTTCCCATTCCTCCTTGCAAAACAGCTCAAGCTCAGTGAGGTTGGATGGAGAGCATTTGTGAACAGCAGTTTTCAGTTCTTTCCACAGATTCTCGATTGGATTCAGGTCTGGACTTTGACTTGGCCATTCTAAAACCTGGATATGTTTATTTTTGAACCATTCCATTGTAGATTTTGCTTTATGTTTTGGATCATTGTCTTGTTGGAAGACAAATCTCCGTCCCAGTCTCAGGTCTTTTGCAGACTCCATCAGGTTTTCTTCCAGAATGGTCCTGTATTTGGCTCCATCCATCTTCCCATCAATTTTAACCATCTTCCCTGTCGCTGCTGAAGAAAAGCAGGCCCAAAGCATGATGCTGCCACCACCATGTTTGACAGTGGGTATGGTGTGTTCAGGGTGATGAGCTGTGTTGCTTTTACGCCAAACATAACGTTTTGCATTGTTGCCAAAAAGTTCAATTTTGGTTTCATCTGACCAGAGCACCTTCTTCCACATGTTTGGTGTGTCTCCAAGGTTGCGTGTGGCAAACTCTTAAACAACACTTTTTATGGATATCTTTAAGAAATGGCTTTCTTCTTGCCACTCTTCCATAAAGGCCAGATTTGTGCAATATACGACTGATTGTTGTCCTATGGACAGAGTCTCCCACCTCAGCTGTAGATCTCTGCAGTTCATCCAGAGTGATCATGGGCCTCTTGGCTGCATCTCTGATCAGTCTTCTCCTTGTATGAGCTGAAAGTTTAGAGGGACGGCCAGGTCTTGGTAGATTTGCAGTGGTCTGATACTCCTTCCATTTCAATATTATCACTTGCACAGTGCTCCTTGGGATGTTTAAAGCTTGGGAAATCTTTTTGTATCCAAATCCGGCTTTAAACTTCTTCACAACAGTATCTCGGACCTGCCTGGTGTGTTCCTTGTTCTTCATGATGCTCTCTGCGCTTTTAACGGACCTCTGAGACTATCACAGTGCAGGAGCATTTATACGGAGACTTGATTACACACAGGTGGATTGTATTTATCATCATTAGTCATTTAGGTCAACGTTGGATTATTCAGAGATCCTCACTGAACTTCTGGAGAGAGTTTGCTGCACTGAAAGTAAAGGGGCTGAATAATTTTGCACGCCCAATTTTTCAGTTTTTGATTTGTTAAAAAAGTTTGAAATATCCAATAAATGTCGTTCCAATTCATGATTGTGTCCCACTTGTTGTTGATTCTTCACAAAAAAATACAGTTTTATATCTTTATGTTTGAAGCCTGAAATGTGGCAAAAGGTCGCAAAGTTCAAGGGGGCTGAATACTTTCGCAAGGCACTGTATATATATATATACATATGTGTGTGTGTGTGTGTGTGTATATCCACCCGTACCTGTGGAGGGTATATGTATGTATATATATATATATATGTGTGTTTGTGTGTGTGTGTGTGTGTGTGTGTGTGTGTATCTACCCATACCTGTGGAGGGTATATGTATGTATATATATGTGTGTGTGTGTGTGTATATCCACCCGTACCTGCGGAGGGCGTAGCCCTGGTCACCTCTACCCCAACAGGCAGGTCCAGGCGGTGGCTACAGACCAGCTTGGAGCTGAGGATCAGTTTGCTGGCTGACTGCAGGTTGGCTGTGGAGGCTGAGCGAGGGAGAGGGGAGGGGGACGTGTCAGCTGTACTCTGTTGGAACGGGATCGTCAGCTGAGACTGGTAAGACCGCTCTGGGACCGGATCATCTGAACACACAGAGAGAGAAAGAGAGAGAGAAAACTTTATTGTAGGGAGGAGGCGGCCCCACGCACTACCTCGCTACACCGTCTCGCCACTACTCCGTAGCACCGGGCCCGCCGCACTACTCCGTAGCACCGGGGCCCGCCGCACTACTCCGTAGCACCGGGGCCCGCCGCAATACTCCGTAGCACCGGGGCCCGCCGCACACCAGAGCACGCGGGCCCGCCGCATCCACTCCGTTACACAGGGGCCCGCCGCGCTACTCCGTTACAGCGGGGGCCACCGTACTCGCATTACACCGGGGTCCACCGCACTCCATTACACCGGGGTCCACCGCACTCCATTACACCGGGGTCCACCGCACTCCACTACACCGGGGTCCACCGCACTCCACTACACCGGGGTCCACCGCACTCCATTACACCCAACGCATTCCATTACACCGGGGTCCACCGCACTCCATTACACTGTCCACCGCACCCATTACACCGGGGCCCCACCGCACTCCACTACACCGGGGTCCACCGCACTCCATTACACCGGGGTCCACCGCACTCCATTACACCGGGAGTCCACCGCACCCATTACACCGGGTCCACCGTACTCCATTACACCGGGGTCCACCGTGACCCATTACACGGGGTCCACCGCACCCATACACCGGGGTCCACCGCATCTCCATTACACCGGGTCCACCGCACTCACTACACCGGGTCCACCGCACTCCACTACACCGGGTCCACCGCACTCCACTACAATCGTCCCCGCATCTCCACTACACCGTCCACCAAGACCCACTACACCGGGTCCACCGCACTCCACTACACCGGGTCCACCGCATTCCACTACACCGTCCACCGCACTCTACTACACCGTCCACTGCACTCTACTACACCGGGGTCCACCGCACTCTACTACACCGTCCACCGCACTCTACTACACCGTCCACCGCACTCTACTACACCGGGGTCCACCGCACTTCTCTATTACACCGTCCACCGCACTCTCTATTACACCGGGTCCACCGCACTTCTATTACACCGGGGTCCACCGCACTCTACTACACCGGGGTCCTACCGTACTCTACCGGGGTCTACTGTGACTCTATTACACCGGGGTCTACTGTACTCATTACACCGGGGTCTACTGTACTCTATTACACCGGGGTCTACTGTATTTCTACTATACCGGGGTCTACCGCACTCCCATTACACCGGGGTCTACCGCACTCTATTACACCGGGGTCTACCGCACTCTATTACACCGGGGTCTACCGCACTCTATTACACCGGGGTCTACCGCACTCTATTACACCGGGGTCTACCGTACTCTATTACACCGGGGTCTACTGTACTCTACTATACCGGGGTCTACTGTACTCTACCGGGGTCTACTGTGCTCTATTATACCGGGGTCTACTGTGCTCTATTACACCGGGGTCTACTGTGCTCTATTACACCGGGGTCTACTGTACTCTTTTATACTGGGGTCTACTGTACTCTTTTATACTGGGGTCTACTGTACTCTTTTATACTGGGGTCTACTGTACTCTTTTATACTGGGGTCTACTGTACTCTATTATACTGGGATCTACTGTACTCTATTATACCGGGGTCTACTGTAATCTATTATACTGTATTATACTGTACTGTATTATATCACCCACACAGGCCTAGGTTAGGTTGGGTTGTGGTTAGGTACTCACCCACACAGGCCTGTACGGACTGGAGGTGCAGGTGCCACATCTGCAGCACAGAGTTCATGTTCAGGTCCTTCTCTATGACAACCAGGAAGAACTTCTCAGAGAACGGAGTAGGGTGGTACTCTGGAGAGGAGAAACAACGTTTTTACAAGTTCTTCAGTTCAGTCATCCACTCATTCATCCATCCATCCATCCATCCACTCATCCATCCATCCCATCCTGAGTTGAAGGAAGGTCAGTGTGTAGAGCTCTGAGCTCTCCTGAGGCTAATCATGTCATTCATACATTAACCAATTCATAAATCCATCCATTCTTCTGTCCATCCTTTCACACCCTCAATTCTCCCTCCCTCCCTGCCTTTCTCTCTGTCCCTCTCTTGAAAGTCCCGTACCCTGGAGAGAAGGGTAGGATGTAGTGTAGAGCTCTGGGACCTCCTGAGGTGTATACCCCAAAATAAAGTCCTCCTGGAAAACATGAAGGAGCTGGGTGGTAGATCCACACTATAGAGAGAGAGAGGGAGAGAGAACTTCTGTGAGTGTAATGTTTACTGTTCATTTTTATTGTTTATTTCACTTTTGTAGATTATCTACTTCACTTGCTTTTTCAATGTTAACATGGGTTTAACATTCTAAGCACGTGTAAGCATTTCACGGTATGGTCTACACCTGTTGTATTCGGCACATGTGACATAACATGATTTGACTTACTGCTTAGACAACGAGACAGGTGTGGTTAAGGGCCTGTAAGTATGAGTGATCTCTTGACTTACTGCTTAGACAACGAGACAGTCAGATAGGTATTTCTTACCTGGTTAGTGATGACATCTAGTTCTATGATGCAGCCTGGTCTGGCTGTCGACTGCTGGCTCACTATGTTAAATACCTCTCCTACTAGTTTCTATGGAGAGAGACAGAGAGAGAGACACACACACACACACAGAAAGAGAGGGGGGAGGGAGGGAGGGAGGGGAGGGAGGGGGAGGGAGGGAGGGGGAGGGAGGGAGGGAGGGAGGGAGGGAGGGAGGAGGGGGGAGGGGGAGGGAGGAGGGAGGTTAAGAGTCTTTAACCAGCTATCTTGAAGCTTTAAAGTTCCAGTCCCCTTCAGTCTCAGGATTTCATTGTTAATCTGACTGAGGACATCTGTACGTGTCTGTGTGTCTCTGTGTACTTACACTGAGGTCTCAGGATTTCACTGTTAATCTGACTGAGGACATCTGTAGTGCGTGTCTCTGTGTTTGTGTACTGAGGTCTCAGGATTTCACTGTTAATCTGACTGAGGACATCTGTACGTGTCTGTGTGTGTCTCTGTGTTTACTTACTGAGGTCTCAGGATTTCATTGTTAATCTGACTGAGGACATCTGTACGTGTCTGTGTGTGTCTCTGTGTTTACTTACTGAGGTCTCAGGATTTCACTGTTAATCTGACTGAGGACATCTGTACGTGTCTGTGTGTGTCTGTGTGTGTCTCTGTGTTTACTTACTGAGGTCTCAGGATTTCACTGTTAATCTGACTGAGGACATCTGTACGTGTCTGTGTGTGTCTCTGTGTTTACTTACTGAGGTCTCAGGGTCTGACAGTTCGTCCAGTAGTTTTCTGGCGTCCACCACAGCCTGGTAGAGACGCAAGTTCTTACCGTCTGACGCTACGAAGCACGCACTGGAACTGTTACAGTATGTACCTGGAGATAGAGGGGAGAGAGATGCTGTTTTAAATGTGAGCACTGAGTAAGGTTCTGCATGTAGTTAGTAGAAACGCCCAATAAAATTGCAACTTCAACTTGAAGCCCTACAGGTGTCTCCAAACCACCCCTTGACAATCATTGAGTACTTCACCAGTACCTTGTCTGAACATGTGATACACACATGAACAACAGTTATACATTATATACAGTGGGGAGAACAAGTATTTGATAACCTGCAAAATCGGCAGTGTTTCCTACTTACAAAGCATGTAGAAGTCTAATTTTTGTCATAGGTAAACTTCAACTGTGAGAGACGGAATCTAAAACAAAAATCCAGAAAACCATATTGTATGATTTTTAAGTAATTAATGTGCATTTTAATGCATGACATAAGTATTTGATCACCTACCAACCAGTAAGAATTCCGGCTCTCACAGACCTGTTAGTTTTTCTTTAAGAAGCCCTCCTGTTCTCCACTCATTACCTGTATTAACTGCA
>NW_027000333.1:0-8837 GCF_036934945.1 Oncorhynchus masou masou
AACAGAAAGGTGGAACGGCAGTTGTTGTGGGAAAACTTTGTCATCAAACTTTGTCATCAAAGTCTGTCATTCTCTGCATTTATGATGCTTTCAAGACAACTGGGAACTCTGGGAAAAAACAAGGTTGAATCACGACGTCAGTGATCTTCAGGTCAGAAAGTCAGAGCTCTCGAAAAAGACTTGAGTTTCTTGTTTTTTCCAGTTCCCCGTTGTCTTGAATGCAAGTCGGAGATTTTCCAGTTCCGAGTTCTGAGTTCCAAGTTGTTTTGAACCCGGCAGAAGACATGCTGGACTGATGTTGTGTGGGAATGTTTATCCTTTTAAGAGACCATTTCAGACAGATGTTTTTAATCCTTAAAGACTTGGACCACACACCCTCTCTACCGAATAGCAGGCAGGGGAAGCAAAATAGTGATTGCTTTGCATCACAGTCAGCAACTGATTCCTTACAAATCACTAATTGTTGAATTCGCGATATCTGACTTGTTGTGTAATGGTCGATGAGCACTGATACTTTTTATCTACAATTTCTCTTCATATGACAAGGATTGAAAAGGATTTGCCTGTAAATTGTCAATGTAATTCACGATGATGACTGCTTGTCTAGCTTGCTAGCTAAGATTGTGAAAGTAACATGATCTGTCCCATCAAGAAGGGCACTTCTAATGTCTATCGCAGCACCCAAGGGGGCTTGAACTGCCTAGATCGCCCTGTAGATTCTGTGGTGGTGTAGTATCCCCATGAGTGACAGAACACTGAGCAAATCAAGGTGCAACTAAAGGAGATTACCAATGCCTACACTCGGTATATTCCGCTGGCTGCCCCTCCACCATAAAAAACACAGAGCCAGGCTTAAACACCTACATTTTGGAGCTGCCTTACTCAAGAAAGAGACCATGTTTGTATGCGGCTTTATTAACTCAATATATATATATATATATATATATATATATATATATATATATATATATATATATATATATATATATATTTTTTCATTGTTTGCAAACGGATGTGTGACATGAAATAGTATCAAAATAACATATAAAACAGGCACACACTCACACGATGTCACGGCTTTCGTTGTGGGAAGGAGGAGTGGACCAAAATGCAGCGTGGTTGTTATTCATTTTATTTAATTAAAGAAACTATACACGATAAACTAACAAAATAACAAACGTGCGAAAACAGCCCTATCTGGTGCAAAACACAGAGACAGGAACAATCACCCACAAACACACAGTGAAACCCAGGCTACCTAAATATGGTTCCCAATCAGAGACAATGACTAACACCTGCCTCTGATTGAGAACCATATCAGGCCAGACATAGAAATAGACAAACAAGACATCCAACATACAATGCCCACTCAGATCACACCCTGACCAACCAAACATAGAAACATACAAAGTAAACTATGGTCAGGGTGTGACAGGATCCCGCCCCAAGGTGCGGACTCCGGCCGCAAAACCTGAACCTATCGGGGAGGGTCTTGGTGGGCATCTGTCCGCGGTGGCGGCTCTGGTGCTGGAAGTGGCCCCCACTACACCGTAGTCTTCCCCCACCTTGTCCGCTTCCGTGACCTCCTAGCCACGGCAACCCTACTTAATAACACGGGACAGAGGGGCAGCTCGGGACAGAGGGGCAGCTCGGGACAGAGGGGCTCTTCAGACTCCGGCAGCAGTGCCGTACAGGCGGGAGACTCCGGCAGCAGCGCCGTACAGGCGGGAGACTCCGGCAGCAGCGCCGGACAGGTGGGAGACTCCGGCAGCAGCGCCCGGACAGGCGGGAGACTCCACAGCACAGGAGTGGAGGAAGGCTCTGGCAGATCCTGGCTGACTGGCGGATCTGGAAGAGTCTGGCTGACTGGTGGATCTGGAAGAGTCTGGCAGACTGGCGGATCTGGAAGAGTCTGGCAGACTGGCGGATCTGGGAGAGTCTGGCTGACTGACGGTTCCGGCAGATCCTGGCTGACTGGTGGATCTGGAAGAGTCTGGCTGACTGGCGGATCTGGAAGAGTCTGGCTGACTGGCGTATCTGGAAGAGTCTGGCGGATCTGGAAGAGTCTGGCTGACTGGCGGATCTGGAAGAGTCTGGCTGACTGGCGGATCTGGAAGAGTCTGGCTGACTGACGGATCTGGAAGAGTCCTGGCTGACTGGCGGATCTGGAAGAGTCTGGCTGACTGGCGGATCTGGAAGAGTCTGGCTGACTGGCAGATCTGGAAGAGTCTGGCGATCGGATCTGGAAGAGTCTGGCTGACTGGCGGATCTGGAAGAGTCTGGCTGACTGGCAGATCTGGAAGAGTCTGGCTGACTGGCGGATCTGGAAGAGTCTGGCTGACTGGCGGATCTGGAAGAGTCTGGCTGACTGGCGGATCTGGAAGAGTCTGGCTGACTGGCGGATCTGGAAGAGTCTGGCTGACTGGCGGATCTGGAAGAGTCTGGCTGATCTGGCAGAGTCTGGCTGAGTCTGGCGGATCTGGAAAAGTCTGGCTGACTGGCGGATCTGGAAGAGTCTGGCTGACTGGCAGATCTGGAAGAGTCTGGCTGACTGGCAGATCTGGAAGAGTCTGGCTGACTGGCAGATCTGGAAGAGTCTGGCTGACAGCGGATCCTGGTAGACTGACGGCTCTGGCTGCTCCATACTGACTGGCGGCTCTGGCTGCTTTATGCTGACTGGCGGCTCTGGCTGCTCCATGTAGATTGGCAGCTCTGGCGGCTTCTTGCAGACTGGCAGCTCTGGCTGCTCCATGCAGACTGGCCGCTCTGGCAGCTCCTTGCAGACTGGCAGCTCCTTGCAGACTGGCAGCTCCTTGCAGACTGGCAGCTCCTTGCAGACTGGCAGCTCCATGCAGACTGGCAGCTCCGGCTGCTCCATGCAGACTGGCAGCTCTGGCTGTTCCATGAAGACTGACAGCTCTGGCTGCTCCATGCAGACTGACAGCTCTGGCTGCTCCATGCAGGCTGGCAGCTCTGGCTGAGCTAAACAAGCAGGAGACTCCGGCAACGCTGTAGAGGCGGAAGGCTCTGGAAGCGCTAAACAGGCGGGAGACTGCACAGCGCAGGAGAGGAGGAAGGCTCTGGTTGCGCTGAACAGGCGGGGAAGACTCCAGCAGCGCTGTAGAGGAGGAAGGCTCTGGCTGCGCTGAACAGGCGGGAGACTCCGGCAGCGCAGGAGAGATCCTCGTCCTGCAGCGCTGAACAGGCGGGAGACTGCACAGCGCAGAGAGGAGAAAGGCTCCGGTAGCACTGGATAGGCGAGGCGTACTGTAGGCCTGATGCGTGGTGCTGGCACTGGTGGTACTGGGCCGAGGACACGCACAGGAAGCCTGGTGCGGAGAGCTGCCACCGGAGGACTGATGTGTGGAGGTGGCACTGGATAGACCGGACTGTGCAGGCGCACTGGAGCTCTTGAGCACCGAGCCTGCCCAACCTTACCTGGCTGGGCCCCTCTAGCCCGGCCAATACGAGGAGCTGGTATGTACCCCACTTTGCCGGGCTATGCACCCGCACTGGAGACACCGTGCGCTCCACAGCATAACACGGTGCCTGCCCGGTCTCTTTAGCCCCCGGTAAGCACAGGAAGTTTGCGCAGGTCTCCTACCTGGCGTAGCCCTACTCCCTGTGAGCCCCACCCCCAATAAATTTTTGGGGCTGACTCCCGGGCTTCCTTCCGCGTCGCCGTGCTTGCTTCGCCATCTCCATTCTCCTATGACCCTCTTCGCACTGCTCCAGTGAATCCCAGGCGGGCTCCGGCACTCTCCCTGGGTTGACCGCCCACCTGTCTATTTCCTCCCAAGTAGTGTAGTCCCGATATTGTTGCTCCTGCTGACGCTGTTGCTTCTCCTCATACCAGCGCCTCTCAGCTCTCTCCGCCTCCAGTTCTTCTTTGGGCGGCGATATTCTCCAGGCTGATCCCAGGGTCCTTCTCCAAACAATTCGTCCTCCCATGTCCATTCCTCTTTATGTTGCTCCTGCTGTTGCTTTTGCCTGTTACCACGCCGCTTGGTCCTGTTGTGGTGGGTGATTCTGTCACGGCTTTCGTTGTGGGAAGGAGGAGTGGACCAAAATGCAGCGTGGTTGTTATTCATTTTATTTAATTAAAGAAACTATACACGATAAACTAACAAAATAACAAACGTGCGAAAACCGAAAACAGCCCTATCTGGTGCAAAACACAGAGACAGGAACAATCACCCACAAACACACAGTGAAACCCAGGCTACCTAAATATGGTTCCCAATCAGAGACAATGACTGCCTCTGATTGAGAACCATATCAGGCCAGACATAGAAATAGACAAACAAGACATCCAACATAGAATGCCCACTCAGATCACACCCTGACCAACCAAACATAGAAACATACAAAGTAAACTATGGTCAGGGTGTGACAGGATCCCGCCCCAAGGTGCGGACTCCGGCCGCAAAACCTGAACCTATCGGGGAGGGTCTTGGTGGGCATCTGTCCGCGGTGGCGGCTCTGGTGCTGGAAGTGGCCCCCACTACACCGTAGTCTTCCCCCACCTTGTCCGCTTCCGTGACCTCCTAGCCACGGCAACCCTACTTAATAACACGGGACAGAGGGGCAGCTCGGGACAGAGGGGCAGCTCGGGACAGAGGGGCTCTTCAGACTCCGGCAGCAGTGCCGTACAGGCGGGAGACTCCGGCAGCAGCGCCGTACAGGCGGGAGACTCCGGCAGCAGCGCCGGACAGGTGGGAGACTCCGGCAGCAGCGCCGGACAGGCGGGAGACTCCACAGCACAGGAGTGGAGGAAGGCTCTGGCAGATCCTGGCTGACTGGCGGATCTGGAAGAGTCTGGCTGACTGGTGGATCTGGAAGAGTCTGGCAGACTGGCGGATCTGGAAGAGTCTGGCAGACTGGCGGATCTGGGAGAGTCTGGCTGACTGACGGTTCCGGCAGATCCTGGCTGACTGGTGGATCTGGAAGAGTCTGGCTGACTGGCGGATCTGGAAGAGTCTGGCTGACTGGCGGATCTGGAAGAGTCTGGCTGACTGGTGGATCTGGAAGAGTCTGGCTGACTGGCGGATCTGGAAGAGTCTGGCTGACTTGCGGATCTGGGAGAGTCTGGCTGACTGACGGTATCCGGCAGAGTCCTGGCTGACTGGTGGATCTGGAAGAGTCTGGCTGACTGGCGGATCTGGAAGAGTCTGGCTGACTGGCGGATCTGGAAGAGTCTGGCTGACTGGCAGATCTGGAAGAGTCTGGCGGATCTGGAAGAGTCTGGCTGACTGGCGGATCTGGAAGAGTCTGGCGGATCTGGAAGAGTCTGGCTGACTGGCGGATCTGGAAGAGTCTGGCTGACTGGCGGATCTGGAAGAGTCTGGCTGACTGGCGGATCTGGAAGAGTCTGGCTGACTGGCGGATCTGGAAGAGTCTGCTGACTGGCGGATCTGGAAGAGTCTGGCTGACTGGCGGATCTGGAAGAGTCTGGCGGATCTGGAAGAGCTGGCGGATCTGGAAGGGTCTGGCTGACTGGCAGATCTGGAAGAGTCTGGCTGACTGGCAGATCTGGAAGAGTCTGGCTGACTGGCAGATCTGGAAGAGTCTGGCTGACTGGCGGATCCTGGTAGACTGACGGCTCTGGCTGCTCCATACTGACTGGCGGCTCTGGCTGCTTTATGCTGACTGGCGGCTCTGGCTGCTCCATGTAGATTGGCAGCTCTGGCGGCTTCTTGCAGACTGGCAGCTCTGGCTGCTCCATGCAGACTGGCCGCTCTGGCAGCTCCTTGCAGACTGGCAGCTCCTTGCAGACTGGCAGCTCCTTGCAGACTGGCAGCCCATGCAGACTGGCAGCTCCGGCTGCTCCATGCAGACTGGCAGCTCTGGCTGTTCCATGAAGACTGACAGCTCTGGCTGCTCCATGCAGACTGACAGCTCTGGCTGCTCCATGCAGGCTGGCAGCTCTGGCTGAGCTAAACAAGCAGGAGACTCCGGCAACGCTGTAGAGGCGGAAGGCTCTGGAAGCGCTAAACAGGCGGGAGACTGCAGCAGCGCAGGAGAGGAGGAAGGCTCTGGTTGCGCTGAACAGGCGGAAGACTCCAGCAGCGCTGTAGAGGAGGAAGGCTCTGGCTGCGCTGAACAGGCGGGAGACTCCGGCAGCGCAGGAGAGGAGAAAGGCTCCTGCAGCGCTGAACAGGCGGGAGACTGCAACAGCGCAGGAGAGGAGAAAGGCTCCGGTAGCACTGGATAGGCGAGGCGTACTGTAGGCCTGATGCGTGGTGCTGGCACTGGTGGTACTGGGCCAAGGACACACACAGGAAGCCTTGTGAGGAGAGCTGCCACCGGAGGACTGATGTGTGGAGGTGGCACTGGATAGACCGGACCGTGCAGGCGCACTGGAGCTCTTGAGCACCGAGCCTGCCCAATCTTACCTGGCTCGATGCCCACTCTAGCCCGGCCAATACGAGGAGCTGGTATGTACCGCACCGGGCTATGCACCCGCACTGGAGACACCGTGCGCTCCACAGCATAACACGGTGCCTGCCCGGTCTCTTTAGCCCCCCGGTAAGCACAGGAAGTTTGCGCAGGTCTCCTATCTGGCGTAGCCCTACTCCCTGTGAGCCCCCACCCCCAAGAAATTTTTGGGGCTGACTCTCGGGCTTCCTTCCGAGCCGCCGTGCTTGCTTTGCCATCTCCATTCTCCTATAACCCTCTTTGCACTGCTCCAGTGAATCGCAGGCGGGCTCCGGCACTCTCCCTGGGTCGACCGCCCACCTGTCTATTTCCTCCCAAGTAGTGTAGTCCCGATATTGTTGCTCCTGCTGCCACTGTTGCTTCTCCTCATAACAGCGCCTCTCAGCTCTCGCTGCCTCCAGTTCTTCTTTGGGACGGCGATGTTCTCCAGGCTGATCCCAGGGTCCTTCTCCAAACAATTCGTCCTCCCATGTCCATTCCTATTTATGTTGCTCCTGCTGTTGCTTTTGACTGTTTCCACGGCGCTTGGTCCTGTTGTGGTGGGTGATTCTGTCACGGCATTCGTTGTGGGAAGGAGGAGCGGACCAAAATGCAGCGTGGTTGTTATTCATTTTATTTAATTAAAGAAACTATACACGATAAACTAACAAAATAACAAACGTGCGAAAACCGAAAACAGCCCTATCTGGTGCAAAACACAGAGACAGGAACAATCACCCACAAACACACAGTGAAACCCAGGCTACCTAAATATGGTTCCCAATCAGAGACAATGACTAACACCTGCCTCTGATTGAGAACCATATCAGGCCAGACATAGAAATAGACAAACAAGACATCCAACATAGAATGCCCACTCAGATCACACCCTGACCAACCAAACATAGAAACATACAAAGTAAACTATGGTCAGGGTGTGACAGGATCCCCACCCCAAGGTGCGGACTCCGGCCGCAAAACCTGAACCTATCGGGAGGGTCTTGGTGGGCATCTGTCCGCGGTGGCGGCTCTGGTGCTGGAAGTGGCCCCCACTACACCGTAGTCTTCCCCACCTTGTCCGCTTCCGTGACCCTCCCTAGCCACGGCAACCCTACTTAATAACACGGGACAGAGGGGCAGCTCGGGACAGAGGGGCAGCTCGGGACAGAGGGGCTCTTCCAGACTCCGGCAGCAGCGCCGTACAGGCGGGAGACTCCGGCAGCAGCGCCGTACAGGCGGGAGACTCCGGCAGCAGCGCCGGACAGGTGGGAGACTCCGGCAGCAGCGCCGGACAGGCGGGAGACTCCACAGCACAGGAGTGGAGGAGAGGCTCTGGCAGATCCTGTCTGACTGGCGGATCTGGAAGAGTCTGGCTGACTGGTGGATCTGGAAGAGTCTGGCAGACTGGCGGATCTGGAAGAGTCTGGCAGACTGGCGGATCTGGGAGAGTCTGGCTGACTGACGGTTCCGGCAGATCCTGGCTGACTGGTGGATCTGGAAGAGTCTGGCTGACTGGCGGATCTGGAAGAGTCTGGCTGACTGGCGGATCTGGAAGAGTCTGGCTGACTGGCGGATCTGGAAGAGTCTGGTTGACAGGCGGATCTGGAAGAGTCTGGTTGACTTGCGGATCTGGAAGAGTTTGGCTGACTGGCGTATCTGGAAGAGTCTGGCTGACTGGCGTATCTGGAAGAGTCTGGCTGACTGGCGGATCTGGAAGAGTCTGGCTGACTGGCAGATCTGGAAGAGTCTGGCTGACTGGCAGATCTGGAAGAGTCTGGCGGATCTGGAAGAGTCTGGCTGACTGGCGGATCTGGAAGAGTCTGGCTGACTGGCGGATCTGGAAGAGTCTGGCTGACTGGCGGATCTGGAAGAGTCTGGCTGACTGGCAGATCTGGAAGAGTCTGGCTGACTGGCGGATCTGGAAGAGTCTGGCTGACTGGCGGATCTGGAAGAGTCTGCTGACTGAGCGGATCTGGAAGAGTCTGGCTGACTGGCAGATCTGGAAGAGTCTGGCGGATCTGGAAGAGTCTGGCACAGGATCTGGAAGGGTCTGGCTGACTGGCGGATCTGGAAAAGTCTTGCTGACTGGCGGATCTGGAAGAGTCTGGCTGACTGGCAGATCTGGAAGAGTCTGGCTGACTGGCGGATCCTGGTAGACTGACGGCTTTGGCTGCTCCATACTGACTGGCGGCTCTGGCTGCTTTATGCTGACTGGCGGCTCTGGCTGCTCCATGTAGATTGGCAGCTCTGGCGGCTTCTTGCAGACTGGCAGCTCTGGCTGCTCCATGCAGACTGGCCGCTCTGGCAGCTCCTTGCGAGACCTGGCAGCTCCTTGCCAGACTGGCAGCTCCTTGCAGACTGGCAGCTCCATGCAGACTGGCAGCTCACGGAAACCCAGGCTGCCCTCAAATATGGTTCCC
>NW_027000334.1:0-7500 GCF_036934945.1 Oncorhynchus masou masou
GTTATTACGTTAGTGTTAAATAGCAAAATATGTTGTGCGATAGCAAATAGTGCAGCGACAGTGACAGTGCCAGTGACAGTGCCAGCAAAATAGTGATAGCAGTTAAAAAAATAGCATAGTGATAGTGCAGTTATTAGTGATAGTAATAGTGTTAAAGATAGTGATAGTGTTAGTGATAGTGTTAGTGATAGTGTATGAGTGTACAGTGCACAGCGCCAGCGCGCAGCGACAGCGACCAGCGCCAGCGCCAGCGACAGCGCCAGCGCCAGCGACAGCGACAGCGCCAGCGCCAGCGCCAGCGACAGCGACAGCGCGCCAGCGACAGCGCCAGCGCAGCGACAGCGACAGCGACAGCGCCAGCGACAGCGCCAGCGCCAGCGCCAGCGCCAGCGCCAGCGACAGCGCCAGCGCCAGCGCCAGCGCCAGCGCCAGCGCCAGCGACAGCGCCAGCGCCAGCGACAGCGACAGCGACAGCGACAGCGCCAGCGCACAGCGACAGCGCCAGCGACAGCGCCAGCGCCAGCGCCAGCGCCAGCGCATGCCAGCGCCAGCGACAGCGCCAGCGACAGCGCCAGCGACAGCGCCAGCGCCAGCGCCAGCGCCAGCGACAGCGACAGCGACAGCGCCAGCGACAGCGCCAGCGCCAGCGACAGCGACAGCGCCAGCGACAGCGACAGCGACAGCGACAGCGCCAGCGACAGCGTCAGCGCCAGCGACAGCGCCAGCGACAGCGCCAGCGCACAGCGACAGTGCAGCGCCAGCGCCAGCGACAGCGCCAGCGCAGCGCCAGCGACAGCGACAGCGCCAGTGCCAGCGCCAGCGACAGCGACAGCGCCAGCGACAGCGCCAGCGACAGCGCCAGCGACAGCGCCAGCGACAGCGCCAGCGCCAGCGACAGCGCCAGCGACAGCGACAGCGCCAGCGACAGCGCCAGCGCCAGTGACAGCGCCAGCGGCAGTGCAGCGACAGCGCAGCGCAGCGCCAGCGCACAGCGCCAGCGCACAGTGCCAGCGACAGCGCCAGCGCCAGCGCCAGCGCCAGCGCCAGCGCCAGCGACAGCGCCAGCGACAGTGCAGCGCCAGCGCAGCGCCAGCGCCAGCGACAGCGCCAGCGACAGTGCCAGCGCCAGTGCCAGCGCCAGCGCAGCGCAGCGCCAGCGACAGCGCCAGCGACAGCGACAGCGACAGCGCCAGCGCAGCCGTTAGCGCCAGCGCCAGCGCCAGCGCAGCGACAGCGCCAGCGACAGCGATAGCGCCAGCGACAGCGACAGCGCCAGTGACAGTGCCAGCGCCAGCGCCAGTGCATAGTGCTAGTGCTAGTGTAGTGTCAGCGTTAGTGTTAGTGTAGTGCAGTGATCAGTGTTAGTGTAGTGCTAGTGATAGTGTTAGTGTTAGTGATAGCGTGCTAGTGTTAGTGATAGTGATAGTGTTAGTGATAGTGCTAGTGTTAGTGATAGTGATAGTGATAGTGTAGGGTTAGTGTTAGTGATAGTGATAGTGTTAGTGATAGTGATAGTGTTAGTGATAGTGATAGTGACAGTGACAGTGTTAGTGATAGTGACAGTGTTAGTGATAGTGATAGTGATTGTGTAGTGTTAGTGTTAGTGAAAGTGTTAGTGTTCGTGATAGTGTAGTGTTAGTGATAGTGTTAGTGATAGTGTTAGTGATAGTGTAGTGATAGTGATAGTGTTAGTGTAGGGTCAGGGTTAGTGATAGTGATAGTGTAGTGTAGTGTAGTGTTAGTGTAGTGTTAGTGTTAGTGTTAGTGTTAGTGATAGTGATAGTGATAGTGTTAGTGTTAGTGTAGTGTTAGTGATAGTGCAGTGCAGTGTAGTGTAGTTTTAGTGATAGTGTTAGTGCTAGTGCTAGTGTAGCGATAGTGTGTGCAGCGCCAGTGCAGCGTTAGTGCTAGTGCAGCGCCAGTGTCAGTGCAGCGCCAGTGCCAGTGCCAGTGCCAGTGCCAGCGCAGTGTCAGTGCAGCGATAGTGCCAGTGCAGCGCAGCGCAGTGTTAGTGTTAGCGTCCGTGACAGTGCAGCGCTAGTGACAGTGACAGCGCCAGCGATAGTGCAGTGTTAGTGACAGTGTTAGTTCAGGGTCAGGCCAGCGATAGTGATAGTGTTAGTGTAGCGTAGTGTAGTGTTAGTGTTAGTGTCAGTGATAGTGATAATGTCAGTGTTAGTGTCAGTGTTAGTGTTAGTGATAGTGACAGTGTAGTGCAGTGTAGTGTAGCTTTAGTGATAGTGTTAGTGTTATTGCTAGTGCAGTGATAGTGTGTGTGCAGCGCTAGTGTAGCGTTAGTGTCAGTGCCAGTGTAGTGCCAGTGCCAGTGCATTGTTAGTGTTAGTGTTAGTGTAGTGTTAGTGCAGTGTTAGTGTTAGTGTTAGTGTTAGTGTAGTGTTAGTGTTAGTGTAGTGTTAGTGTAGTGTTATTGTTAGTGTTAGTGTTAGTGTAGTGTTAGTGTTAGTGTTAGTGTAGTGTAGTGTAGTGATAGTGTTAGTGTAGTGTAGTGTAGTGTTAGTGTTAGTGTAGTGTTAGTGTTAGTGTAGTGTTAGTGTAGTGATGTGCTAGTGTTAGTGTTAGTGTTAGTGATAGTGATAGTGATATTGTTAGTGTTAGTGTTAGTGTTAGTGTAGTGCTAGTGTTAGTGTAGTGTAGTGATAGTGTTAGTGATAGTGATAGTGTTAGTGATAGTGTTAGTGTTAGTGTAGTGTAGTGATAGTGATAGTGTTAGTGATAGTGTTAGTGTTAGTGTAGTGCTAGTGTTAGTGTAGTGTAATGTTAGTGATAGTGTTAGTGTTAGTGTAGTGTAGTGTAGTGATAGTATTAGTGATAGTGATAGTGTTACTGACACTGCCTGCAACGGAAACATGCGAGTCTCTCCTTCACTGCAGCCGAGGTGAGTAAAACATTTAAACGTGTTAACCCTCGCAAGACTGCAGGCCCAGACGGCATCCCCAGCCGCGCCCTCAGAGCATGCGCAGACCAGCTGGCTGGTGTGTTTACGGACATATTCAATCTATCCCTATACCAGTCTGCTGTTCCCACATGCTTCAAGAGTGCCACCATTGTTCCTGTTCCCAATAAAGCTAAGGTAACTGAGCTAAACGACTACCGCCCCGTAGCACTCACTTCCGTCATCATGAAGTGCTTTGAGAGACTAGTCAAGGACCATATCACCTCCACCCTACCTGACACCCTAGACCCACTCCAATTTGCTTACCGCTCAAATAGGTCCACAGACGATGCAATCTCAACCACACTGCACACTGCCCTAACCCATCTGGACAAGAGGAATACCTATGTGAGAATGCTGTTCATCGACTACAGCTCGGCATTCAACACCATAGTACCCTCCAAGCTCGTCATCAAGCTCGAGACCCTGGGTCTCGACCCCGCCTGTGCAACTGGGTACTGGACTTCCTGACCGCCCGCCCCCAGGTGGTGAGGGTAGGTAACAACATCTCCTCCCCGCTGATCCTCAACACTGGGGCCCCACAAGGGTGCGTTCTGAGTACTCTCCTGTACTCCCTGTTCACCCACGACTGCGTGGCCTCGCACGCCTTCAACTCAATCATCAAGTTTGCGGACGACACAACAGTGGTAGGCTTGATTACCAACAACAACGAGACGGCCTACAGGGAGGAGGTGAGGGCCCTCGTAGTGTGGTGTCAGGAAAATAACCTCACACTCAACGCCAACAAAACTAAGGAGATGATTGTGGACTTCAGGAAACAGCAGAGGGAACACCCCCTATCCACATCGATGGAACAGTAGTGGAGAGTGTAGCAAGTTTTAAGATCCTCGGCATACACATCACAGGAGGCTGAAGAAATTCGGCTTGTCACCAAAAGCACTCACAAACTTCTACAGATGCACAATCGAGAGCATCCTGGCGGGCTGTATCACCGCCTGGTACGGCAACTGCTCCGCCTCAACCGTAAGGCTCTCCAGAGGGTAGTGAGGTCTGCACAACGCATCACCGGGGCAAACTACCTGCCCTCCAGGACACCTACACCACCCGATGTTACAGGAAGGCCATAAAGATCATCAAGGACATCAACCACCCGAGCCACTGCCTGTTCACCCCGCTATCATCCAGAAGGCGAGGTCAGTACAGGTGCATCAAAGCAGGGACCGAGAGACTGAAAAACAGGTTCTATCTCAAGGCCATCAGACTTGAAACTCCCCATCCCGGATCCGGGATTGTGACTAAGCCTCAGGCTCATTAGCATAACGCAACGTTAACGATTTCTGAAAATCGCAAATAAAATTAAAATAATGCGTTTGCTCTCAAGCTTAGCCTTTTCTTAACAACACTGTCATCTCAGATTTTCAAAATATGCTTTTGAACCATAGAAATTGACTAATTTGTGTAAGAGTATGCAAAGCTAGCATAGCATTTTGTGTAGCATGTAGCACGCAACATTTTCACAAAAGCCAGATAGCCAAATAAATAAAATCATTTACCTTTGAAGAGCTTCTGATGTTTTCAATGAGGAGACTCCCAGCCACATACCAGATGCGCAGTGTTTCCTGAAAGCGTCTGTGTGTAGGAGAAATCGTTCCGTTTTCTACATTGCGCCTGGCTACCAAAACGAACCGAAAATGCAGTCGCCTACAACGTGAAACTTTTTCCGGATTAACTACATAATATCGACCGAAACATGGCAAACGTTGTTTGGAATCAATCCTCAAGGTGTTTTTTCACATATCTCTTCATTGACATGCAGTTCGTGGAAGCTTGCTTCTCTCTCTGTGCCCCATGGAAAAATACTGGCAGGTGACTTTTGCGCACCAATTTCGGCGCAGGACACCGGGCGGACACGTGGTAAATGTGGTCTCTTATGGTCAATCTTCCAATGATCTGCCTACAAATACGTCACAATGCTGCAGACACCTTGGGGAAACGACAGAAAGGGCAGACTCATTCCTCTTGCGTTCACAGCCATATAAGGAGATCATGAAAGACAGAGCCTCAAAAATCCTTGTCATTTCCTGGATGCCAAGTCATCTTGGTTTTGCCTGAAGCTCACGTTAAAGGGCACGCACAGAGAAGATATTTGTATTTCTGGACACGTCAGAGTGTTTTCTTTCGAACAGTAGCAATTATATGCATAGTCGAGCATCTTTTTGTGACAAAATATCTTGTTTAAAACGGGAACGTTTTTCTTCCAAAAATGAAATAGCGCCACCATAGGTGTAAGAGGTTAAACAGCCACCACTAACATTGAGTGGCTGCTGCTTACACACTGACACTGACTCAACTCCAGCCACTTTAATAATGGGAATTGATGGGAAATGATGTAAATATATCACTAGCCACTTTAAACAATGCTAGCTTATATAATGTTACTTACCCTACATTATTCATCTCATATGCATACGTATATACTGTACTCTATATCATCGACTGCATCCTTATGTAATACATGTATCACTAGCCACTTTAACTATGCCACTTTGTTTACATACTCATCTCATATGTATATACTGTACTCGATACCATCTACTGTATCTTGCCTATGCTGCTCTGTACCATCACTCATTCATATATCCTTATGTACATATTCTTTATCCCCTTACACTGTGTATAAGACAGTAGTTTAGGAATTGTTAGTTAGATTACTTGTTGGTTATTACTGCATTGTCAGAACTAGAAGCACAAGCATTTCGCTACACTCGCATTTACATCTGCTAACCATGTGTATGTGACAAATAAAATTTGATTTGATTTGTTAGTGTTTGTGTTAGTGTTAGTGTTAGTGATAGTGTTAGTGATAGTGATAGTGATAGTGATAGTGTTAGTTTTAGTGATAGTGATAGTGTTAGTGATAGTGATAGTGATAGTGATAGTGTTAGTTTTAGTTTTAGTGTAGTGTTAGTGATAGTGTTAGTGTTAGTGTTAGTGTTAGTGTTAGTGTTAGTGTTAGTGCTAGTGATAGTGTTAGTGATAGTGATGGTGATAGTGTTAGTGATAGTGTTAGTGTTAGTGATAGTGATAGTGTTAGTGTTAGTGATAGTGATAGTGTTAGTGATAGTGATAGTGTTAGTGTTAGTGATAGTGATAGTTTTAGTGATAGTGTTGGTGTTAGGGATAGTGATAGTGTTAGTAATAGTGATAGTGTTAGTGATAGTGATAGTGTAGTGTTAGTGTTAGTGTTAGTGATAGTGATAGTGATAATGTTAGTGATAGTGTTAGTGTTGTGTAGTGTTAGTGTTAGTGTTAGTGTTAGTGTAGTGTAGTGTAGTGTAGTGTAGTGTAGTGTAGTGTAGTGTAGTGCTAGTGTTAGTGATAGTGATGTGTTAGTGTAGTGTTAGTGTAGTGTTAGTGTAGTGTTAGTGTCAGTGATAGTGATAGTGTTAGTGATAGTGTTAGTGTAGTGTTTTGTGTTAGTGTAGTGTAGTGTTAGGGCTTGTGTATTGTGGTGTTAGTGTTAGTGTAGTGTTAGGGCTAGTGTTAGTGTTAGTGTTAGGGCTAGTGTTAGTGTAGTGTTAGTGTTAGGGCTAGTGTTAGTGTAGTGTTAGTGTAAATGTTATGATAAATTATGTTTGTAGAGGTTTTACACCATGAATTGCACTGGCCTATTGTGGTCTCCTCCTCTGTTATTGTTTGCAATCCTGGGATTGTGGAGCAAGCTCTCCCTCCCACAATGTTTTCCTACATGGCACCAGGGGCTGAAGGTCTGAACAAGGCTCTCCCTCCCACAATGTTTTCCTACATGGCACCAGGGGCTGAAGGTCTGAACAAGGCTCTCCCTCCCACAATGTTTTCCTACATGGCACCAGGGTCTGAAGGTCTGAGCAATGCTCTCCCTCCCACAATGTTTTCCTACATGGCACCAGGGGCTGAAGGTCTGAGCAATGCTCTCCCTCCCACAATGTTTTCCTACATGGCACCAGGGGCTGAAGGTCTGAACAAGGCTCTCCCTCGCACAATGTTTTTTTTTTTTTTGGGGGGTCATTTATATTTACTTATTCATGACCATTATTTTCATGAGGCTGAGAAAACATTTAGCAGTTTTACACCCAATTACCTGTAATTCTACACATTCTGCCAGTTTATGACCTGTTCATATGCTATTGGGGTACCAGTGAATGGCCTCCTATTCCCTATGTAGGTGCACTACTATAGACCAGAGTCCTATGGAACCCTATTCCCTATGTAGGGCACTACTATAGACCAGAGTCCTATGGAACCCTATTCCCTATGTAGGGCACTACTTTCGACCAGAGTAGGGCACTACTTTAGACCAGAGTAGGGCACTACTTTAGACCAGAGTTGGGCACTACTTTTAACCATGTTCAAAATAGGGAGACACATGAGACACAACTCTGTCTTGGATGGGTCCATCTCAATGATAGGAAGTGACAAAGATCGGGGATAGATGCATTACAGACAGGCAGGCAGACAGACAGGCAGGCAGGCAGGCAGGCAGGCAGGCAGGCAGGCAGGCAGGCAGGCAGGCAGGCAGGCAGGCAGGCAGGCAGGCAGGCAGGCAG
>NW_027000335.1:0-8833 GCF_036934945.1 Oncorhynchus masou masou
ACTCATTGCGAGCTCACAGAACAGTGCTCCGGGCAGCCGAGACGGAAATGGAGGAAAACTCGCCTCCCTGCGGACCTGGCATCCTTTCACTCCCTCCTCTCTACATTTTCCTCCTCTGTCTCTGTTGCTAAAGCCACTTTCTACCACTCTAAATTCCAAGCATCTGCCTCTAACCCTAGGAAGCTCTTTGCCACCTTCTCCTCCCTCCTGAATCCTCCTCCCCCTCCCCCCTCCTCCCTCTCTGCAGATGACTTCGTCAACCATTTTGAAAAGAAGGTCGCACGACATCCGATCCTCGTTTGCTAAGTCAAACGACACCGCTGGTTCTGCTCACACTGCCCTACCCTGTGCTCTGACCTCTTTCTCCCTCTCTCTCCAGATGAAATCTCGCTTCTTGTGACGGCCGGCCGCCCAACAACCTGCCCGCTTGACCCTATCCCTCCTCTCTTCTCCAGACCATTTCCGGAGACCTTCTCCCTTACCTCACCTCGCTCATCAACTCATCCCTGACCGCTTGGCTACGTCCCTTCCGTCTTCAAGAGAGCGAGAGTTGCACCCCTTCTGAAAAAACCTACACTCGACCCCTCCGATGTCAACAACTACAGACCAGTATCCCTTCTTTCTTTTCTCTCCAAAACTCTTGAACGGGCCGTCCTTGGCCAGCTCTCCCGCTTATCTCTCTCAGAATGACCTTCTTGATCCAAATCAGTCAGGTTTCAAGACTAGTCATTCAACTGAGACTGCTCTTCTCTGTATCACGGAGGCGCTCCGCGCACTGCTAAAGCTAACTCTCTCTCCTCTGCTCTCATCCTTCTAGACCTATCGGCTGCCTTCGATACTGTGAACCATCAGATCCTCCTCTCCACCCTCTCCGAGTTGGGCATCTCCGGCGCGGCCCACGCTTGGATTGCGTCCTACCTGACAGGTCGCTCCTACCAGGTGGCGTGGCGAGAATCTGTCTCCTCGCCATGCGCTCTCACCACTGGTGTCCCCCAGGGCTCTGTTCTAGGCCCTCTCCTATTCTCGCTATACACCAAGTCACTTGGCTCTGTCATAACCTCACATGGTCTCTCCTGTCATTGCTATGCAGACGACACACAATTAATCTTCTCCTTTCCCCCTTCTGATGACCAGGTGGCGAATCGCATCTCTGCATGTCTGGCAGACATATCAGGTGTGGATGACGGATCACCACCTCAAGCTGAACCTCGGCAAGACGGAGCTGCTCTTCCTCCCGGGAAGGACTGCCCGTTCCATGATCTCGCCATCACGGTTGACAACTCCATTGTGTCCTCCTCCCAGAGCGCTAAGAACCTTGGCGTGATCCTGGACAACACCCTGTCGTTCTCAACTAACATCATGGCGGTGGCCCGTTCCTGTAGGTTCATGCTCTACAACATCCGGCAGAGTACGACCTCTGCCTCACACAGTGAAGCGGCGCAGGTCCTAATCCAGGCACTTGTCATCTCCCGTCTGGATTACTGCAACTCGCTGTTGGCTGGGCTCCCTGCCTGTGCCATTAAACCCCTACAACTCATCCAGAACGCCGCAGCCCGTCTGGTGTTCAACCTTCCCAAGTTCTCTCACGTCACACTGCTCCTCCGCTCTCTCCACTGGCTTCCAGTTGAAGCTCGCATCCGCTACAAGACCATGGTGCTTGCCTACGGAGCTGTGAGGGGAACGGCACCGCAGTACCTCCAGGCTCTGATCAGGCCCTACACCCAAACAAGGGCACTGCGTTCATCCACCTCTGGCCTGCTCGCCTCCCTACCACTGAGGAAGTACAGTTCCCGCTCAGCCCAGTCAAAACTGTTCGCTGCTCTGGCCCCCCAATGGTGGAACAAACTCCCTCACGACGCCAGGACAGCGGAGTCAATCACCACCTTCCGGAGACACCTGAAACCCCACCTCTTCAAGGAATACCTAGGATAGGATAAAGTAATCCTTCTCACCCCCCCTCCCCCCTTGCCTGGATTAGGACCTGCGCCGCTTCCTGTGTGAGGCAGGGTCGTACTCTGCGGATGTTGTAGAGCATGAACCTACAGGAACGGGCCACCGCCATGATGTTGGTTGAGAACGACAGGGTGTTGTCCAGGATCATGCTAAGGTTCTTAGCGCTCTGGGAGGAGGACACAATGGAGTTGTCAACCGTGATGGCGAGATCATGGAACGGGCAGTCCTTCCCCGGGAGGAAGAGCAGCTCCGTCTTGCCGAGGTTCAGCTTGAGGTGGTGATCCGTCATCCACACTGATATGTCTGCCAGACATGCAGAGATGCGATTCGCCACCTGGTCATCAGAAGGGGGAAAGGAGAAGATTAATTGTGTGTCGTCTGCATAGCAATGATAGGAGAGACCATGTGAGGTTATGACAGAGCCAAGTGACTTGGTGTATAGTGAGAATAGGAGAGGGCCTAGAACAGAGCCCTGGGGGACACCAGTGGTGAGAGCGCGTGGCGAGGAGACAGATTCTCGCCACGCCACCTGGTAGGAGCGACCTGTCAGGTAGGACGCAATCCAAGCGTGGGCCGCACCGGAGATGCCCAACTCGGAGAGGGTGGAGAGGAGGATCTGATGGTTCACAGTATCGAAGGCAGCCGATAGGTCTAGAAGGATGAGAGCAGAGGAGAGAGAGTTAGCTTTAGCAGTGCGGAGCGCCTCCGTGATACAGAGAAGAGCAGTCTCAGTTGAATGACTAGTCTTGAAAGAAGGGATACTGGTCTGTAGTTGTTGACATCGGAGGGATCGAGTGTAGGTTTTTTCAGAAGGGGTGCAACTCTCGCTCTCTTGAAGACGGAAGGGACGTAGCCAGCGGTCAGGGCATCACCGTGACCTCAACCTGGAGTTGGCGGGAGGTATCTGACCACGTAAACTAGGCATATGTCAATAAGTGGGCAGGGACTGGTCATATTTTATGTAAATCACATGACTTTTCAGACATTGCTGTGAATGGAGGACTGTCGATTATAGGCATTGATTTGTGTGGTTGAATTTTAGTAGATGTACAGTATAATCATCATTTTAAAACATATTTTTATACATTATTTATAAATAAATACAAATCTCACGAATGACAGGCAGGCACTCTACGATCAGCTGGTTGGGCACCCCTGAACAAAATTGAATAGATATTCTGGACCGATTCTGTCAGACCTAGGACCTAACAGTACATCAGTACATCTCAATGGAACAAAGCAATAATGTTCCAAAAAGGTCCAGTTGCCAGGACCACAAATGCATTCCATCTGAGCACACGTTTCCCTGGTGAGCAACGTAATGCCGTCAGGGGATACGCCATAAACACACTAACAGCCGTACTACTCCTGCACCTGTATCGACGACACAAAGTTGTTCTGCTCCCACGAGCACATCCAATGCTAACATCAGTAATTCTATATTTTGCTGTTAGCCCAGTTAGCACGGACACTGACAGTTGTGAATCTGATGCATCCGAAAACTACTGCCCCTTACCTCGGGCTTACCAAACAACAGACAAGGACATTGGACCATCGAAGAAGCGCAAATATGATGAGAACTACATTGATTTGGGGTTCACTTATATTGGGAGTAGTGCCTTTTCTCAGCCACAGTGTGTTATATGTGCAAAAGTACTATCTCACAACTCAATGAAACCTTTACTCTTGCGCAGCCATTGAGAAACAAAACATGCCAATTAGAAAAATAAGCCACAGGAGTTTGACGCGAGAATTAAGACGATTGTCATGTAGTAGGAGCATGTATAAAAGCAACCGAGACATGTATAAAAGCAACGAGACATGTATAAAAGCAACGAGACATGTATAAAAGCAGCGAGACATGTATAAAAGCAACGAGATAGCAGAAAACGAGACATGTATAAAAGCAACGAGACATGTATAAAAGCAAACGAGACATGTATAAAAGCAACGAGGACATGTATAAAAGCAACGAACATGTATAAAAGCAACGAGACATGTATAAAAGCAACACGAGACATGAATAAAAGCAACAAGAGACATGTATAAAAGCAACAAGAGACATGTATAAAAGCAACGACATATATGTGCCACCGAGACATGAATAAAAGCAACTTGAGACATATATAAAAGCAACGAGACATGAATAAAAGCAACACGAGACATGTATTAAAGCAACACGAAACATGAATAAAAGCAACACTAGACATGTACTCAGCAACTAGACATGTATAAAAGCAACACGAGACATGAATAAAAGCAACACGAGACATGCTCAACAACACGAGACATGTATAAAAATATGAGACATGTCTCCCATAAAAGCAACGAGACATGCATAAAAGCAACGAGACATGTATACAAACAACGAGACATGTATAAAAGCAGCAGAGACATGTATAAAGCAACGAGACATGTATAAAAGCAACACGAGACATGAATAAAAGCAACACGAGACATGAATAAAAACAGCAGAGACATGTAGAAAAGCAACGAGACATGTATAAAAGCAACACGAGACATGTAGAAAAGCAACACGAGACATGTAGAAAAGCAACACGAGACATGTAGAAAAGCAACACAAGACATGTAGAAAAGCAACACAAGACATGAAGAAAACAACATGAGACATGTATAAAAGCAACACAAGACATGTAGAAAAGCAACACGAGACATGTATAAAAGCGACACGAGACATGTATAAAAGCAACACTAGACATGTATAAAAGCAACACGAGACATGTAGAAAAGCAACACGAGACATGTATAAAAGCAACACTAGACATGTATAAAAGCAACACAAGACATGTATACAAGCAACACGAGACATGTATAAAAGCAACACAAGACATGTATACAAGCAACACTAGACATATATAAAAGCAACACGAGACATGTATAAAAGCAACACGAGACATGCATAAAAGCAACACGAGACATGTATAAAAGCAACATGAGACATGTATAAAAGCAACACGAGACATGTATAAAAGCAACACTAGACATGTATAAAAGCAACACGAGACATGAATAAAAGCAACACGAGACATGAATAACAGCAACACGAGACATGTATAAAAGCAACACTAGACATGTATAAAAGCAACACGAGACATGAATAAAAGCAACATGAGACATGAATAAAAGCAACACTAGACATGAATAAAAGCAACACTGAGACATGAATAAAAGCAACACTAGACATGTATAAAAGCAACACGAGACATGAATAAAATAAACAGCATGAGACATGAATAAAAGCAACATGAGACATGAATAAAAGCAACACTAGACATATATAAAAGCAACACTAGACATATATAAAAGCAACACTGAGACATGTATAAAAGCAGCACGAGACATGTATAAAAGCAACGAGACATGTATAATTAAACATCGAGACATGAATAGCCAACACGTATATTACGTGAATCAGTGCCAACACTCCAGGAGAATGAATAAAAAGCCAAACAGACATGTATAAATAGCAACGAGACATGTATAAAAGCAACACGAGACATGTATAAAAGCAACACGAGACATGTATAAAAGCAACACGAGACATGTATAAAAGCAACACGAGACATGTAGAAAAGCAACACGAGACATGTATAAAAGCAACACGAGACATGTATAAAAGCAACACGAGACATGTATAAAAGCAACACAAGACATGTATACAAGCAACACGAGACATGTATAAAAGCAACACGAGACATGTATACAAGCAACACGATGCATGTATACAAGCAACACGAGACATGTAGAAAAGCAACACTAGACATGTAGAAAAGCAACACGAGACATGTAGAAAAGCAACACGAGACATGTATAAAAGCAACACGAGACATGTATACAAGCAACACGAGACATTAATAAGAAGGGTCTAGAAGTGTCTTATATGGTGAGATACCGAGTGGCTAGGACAGGCAAGCCCCATACTATTGTGGAGGACTTCATTCTTCCTGCTGCCGTGGATATGGCTGGGACAATGCTGGGGAAATGGCCCAAAAACCATATACAGACAATTACTCTATCAAACAACACTGTTTCACAACACATCAGTGATACACAGGAATGTGAAGAATAAATTACTGCTTCACATACAAAAACCAGTGGAATCTCTATGTTGGCAGTTGGATGAGCTGGGATGACGGGCAGCCTGGCACAGATCCCACATGTCCGTTAGTCACATGGGGCCAATATGAAGATATCCTCTTCTGCAAACCACTGGAAACCAGGACAACAGGAGGATATTTTTTACACTGACAGCTCAGGACATCAAATGGGCTTTGGTGGTCAAGATGTGCTCTGCATTGTACTGATGGCGCAGTGCTCATGATAGGAGATAGAGGAGTGTTATCGCATCGCAAGAAGTTGTCCCATCACCACTTGGGCACAAAGCAGCATCCATCAGAGGCTCTTGCCCTAAAGACGTTTTGGACACTACAGAAATGGTTAGAAAATGGTTAACTTTGTTAAAACAGGCCCCTGAACTCCCTTATTTCTGCACTATGCATGATATGGGAAGAAGCATTATAACGCTTACAATATGATATGCGCTGGTTATCAAGGGGCAAAGTATTGACACGTTTTCTTTTAAATTGAGAGACAAGTTAAAGGTTTCCTTTACTGGACCATAATTTCACTTGTCTGACCGCTTCATTAATGATGAGTTTCTCACACTGACTGGCCTATCTGGGTGATGTTTTGTTATGCCTGAATGATCTGAATTTAAATTACAGGGACTCTCCACAACTACATTCAATGTGCAGGACAAGTTGAGGCTATGATTAAGCTAGTTGGAGCCTCTGTTTGCATTTAACAAGGATATACACAGGTCTTTCCATGATTTTTGTGTGCAAATAAACTCAAGCGTACAGACAATGTCAAATGTGATATAGTAGAAGCAGTTGGGTGTGCAACTATGGCTCTCCCGAAATGGATGACTAAAACAACTGATTCATTATCTCTTCATGCCCTGCCTCGAGTCCACTTACGATATCTGAACAAGAGAGCCACATCGAAATTGCAACAAGCGGTTCTGTGAAAATGTAATTTAATCAGAAGCCCTGCCAGATTTCTGGATTGGGCTGCGCTATAGGTATCTGCTTGGCAAAATGCTCTGTTAAGACACTGATGCCCTTTGCAACCACGTACCATGTGAGAGTGGATTCTGGGCCCTCACTAGCACAAAAATAAATACAGGCACAGACTGTGTGTGGGCAAAATTATTTAAGACTGAGACTCTCTCCAATACAACCTAACATTACAGGGTTATGAGCATCCTTTCAAACATACCCTTCTCATTAACCTGGTGGGTTATTCACAATTTTCAATGAACAAATAATGTTTACATGTAAGATGGTTAAATAAAGAGCAAAATGATTGATTATTATTATATTATTATTTCAGTTCCTGGTCCAAGAGCTCTTATGCCCTGGAGGCTGAATGCCGAAGGGCATGGGCAACAGTGCTTGGGAATCGCCCTTGACACATTAAAACTACACCTGCATCTTGGCCTAAACGCCAGCAACACAGGTGGCCCATCAAGCTGTGAACGGTTTGAGAGACAAGGCAAGAAGGGCCTTATACACCACCAAAGGAATATAAATTCAACCTAATATTAGGATTCAGGCAAAATAATAAACACAGCGGAGCAGAATTAGGGACAATACCCACCAGCTGATCAGAATTCAGAAAAGAGACGCAACTTGCCAACCACGCAAGCCGACTCCTAACCTTCCATGACAAAGCCATCACCTACATAAAGATGAACCTAGAGAAGAGTCCCTCGGTAGTTGGTCCTGGGGCCCTGTTCTCAAACACAAAACAGATCCCAGATACCAAGGACAGCAACACAATTAGACCCAACCAAATTATGAGAAAACAAAAAAAAAATACTTGACACATTGGAAAGAACTAACCAAAATCTAAGCAAACTGGAATGCTATTTTGGCCTAAAAATGTTGTCAAACTTTGATTATGTACAGACTTGCTATTGAGAGAAGCCACCGTAGGCAGACATGGCCTCGAGAGAAGACAGGCTATGTGCCCACTGCCCACATAATGAGGTGGGAACTGAGCTGCACTTCCTAACCTCCTGCCAAATGTATGACCATATTTGAGGCACATATTTCCCTCATATTACACAGACTCAGAAAGAATTTGAAAACAAATCCAATTCTGATAACCTCCCATATTTATTAGGTTAAATACCACAGTGGTCCATCACAACAGCAAGATTTTTCACCTGTTGACACAAGAAAAGGGCAACCAGTGAAGCACATACAAACTACACTACATGACCAAAAGTATGTGGACAGCAGCTCGTCAAACATCTCATTACAAAATCATTGGCATTAATATGGAGTTGTTCCCCCCTTTGCTGCCTCCAGTCTTCTGGGAAGGATTTCCACTAGATGTTGGAACATTGCTGCTATAACAGCCTCCACTCTTCTGGGAAGGCTTTCCACTAGATGTTAGAACATTGCTGCTATAACAGCCTCCACTCTTCTGGGAAGGCTTTCCACTAGATGTTAGAACATTGCTGCTATAACAGCCTCCACTCTTCTGGGAAGGCTTTCCACTAGATGTTGGAACATTGCTGCTACAACAGCCTCCACTCTTCTGGGAAGGCTTTCCACTAGATGTTGGAACATTGCTGCTACAACAGCCTCCACTCTTCTGGGAAGGTTTTCCACTAGATGTTGGAACATTGCTGCTATAACAGCCTCCACTCTTCTGGGAAGGCTTTCCACTAGATGTTGGAACATTGCTGCTATAACAGCCTCCACTCTTCTGGGAAGGCTTTCCACTAGATGTTGGAACATTGCTGCTATAACAGCCTCCACTCTTCTGGGAAGGCTTTCCACTAGAT
>NW_027000336.1:0-8833 GCF_036934945.1 Oncorhynchus masou masou
CTGTCAGGACCCGGTTTCGAACCTGGGTCTCCGGAGTGAGAAACAGTCACTTAACCAACTGAGCCACGAATAGACAGCAGAACCCAGAAGATGAGGCAGACACAGCAGTACTTAAGACGGTGTATTTAATAAAGAAAAATCCTAAAATACAAAAAAATGGCAAATCCAAAAGGTGGTAGGAAAAACACAAAAAGACCTCAAAAAAGAAACTCACCAAAATAAACAAAAACAAAAAACAGAATACCACAAGAACGTCACCCGGAATCGACAAGAGCACACAGAACACTAGGGCAGGGTGCTAACATACAAACACAGAGCACAGAACTGAGGGAAACAAAGGGTTTAAATACAATCAGGGAAACGAGACACAGGTGCAAATAATAATGGGGATCAAGGGAAAAACATAGGGACAAAAAGCACAATGGGGACATCTACTGACCAAAACCCGGAACAACCTGGCCAAATCCTGACAGAATCCCCCCTAGGAACGGCCCTGACGCTCCTACCAGCTCTCAGGGTGGAGGACCCTGAACTGACGAATGAGGTCAGGGTCCAGGATGTCTTTGGCAGGAACCCAGAGCGTCCTCAGGACCGTAGCCTTCCCAGTCCACCAGATACTGCCAGGGACCGCTGCACCCGGCGGGAATCAGTATCCGTGGACGGTATAAGCCGGCTGGCCTCCAATGACACGAGGCGGAGGGGGAGGTCTGTCTGCCGACAAGGGGAGAAAAACAACAGGTTTTAACAATGACACATGAAATGTGGGATTAATCTTAAGGGATCTGGGTAAGTGTAGGCGATAAGAAACTGGGTTAACTCTCCTGGCAACCTTGAAGGGACCGATGTATTTTTGGGACAGCTTGCGAGACTCCACCCGTAGAGGTAAGTCTCTTGTGGAGAGCCAGACTCTCTGGCCGGGGCGCAGGTAGGCCCGGGACGGCGACGTCTGTTGGCTTGTTGTTGATACCTCTGTGAGGAACGCATCAGATTAAGACGGGTCTTCCTCCACATAAGCCGACAGCGTCTGACGAACCTCAAGGCTGAAGGCACTCTGACTTCTGCCTCCTGGTCCGGGAACAATGGGAGGAGCATAGCCAAACTGACACTCGTGCGGGGACATACCAGTGGAGGAGGAGCGCAAGGTGTTGTGCGTATTCGGCCCAAACAATAAAGGATGACCATGTGGACGGGTTGTCACGAGTCATACATCGGAGGGTGGTTTCCAGCTCTTGATTCATCCCTCTGTTTGGCCGTTGGACTCCGGATGGTACCCTGAAGATAGACTGGCAGAAGCCCCATGAGTTGGCAGAAGGCCTTCCAAAACCTTGAGGCGAACTGGGGACCTCTGTCAGAAACCACATCTTGAGGAATGCCGAAGACTCGGAACACATGATTAATTACCAACTCAGCCGTTTCCTTGGCAGAAGGTAACTTAGTCAGAGGGACGAACCTCACGCTTTGAAAACCTGTCGATTATGACTAGGATAGTAGTATTGCCATGGGATGGAGGAAGTCCAGTAATAAAGTCCAATGAGATATGGGACCAGGGTCTGTGGGGAACAGGTAAAGGGTGAAGGAGTCCTTGAGGGCGGAGGTGAGAAGATTTGCCCTGGCAGCACACGGGGCAGGCATTGACGAAAGTGGCAACGTCTTCTCTTATGGTAGGCCACCAGAACTTACGCTGGATGAACTCCAAGGTGCGACCTACGCCGGATGACAGGTGAGGCGAGAGGAGTGCCCCCACAGAAGGACCTGAGTCCTCACTGCCTTGGGGACAAACAACCGATTGGCAGGGCCTCCTTAGGGTCCGGTTCGCTAGCTTGGAGCACGTCTCACGGTATCCTCAACTTGCCACGAGATCGGAGCCACAATCTTAGCAGCAGGAAGGACAGGCATGTCCGTGTCATCTCGAATGGCAGGAGCGTAGACTCGGGACAGGGCATCCGGTTTGAGATTCTTCGACCCGGCCGATAGGTGAGGATAAACTGGAATCGATTGAAGAAAAGAGACCATCTAGCTTGTCTAGAGTTCAATCGCTCGCCTGCTGGATATACTCCAGATTTTGTGGTCCGTAAGCACTTGGAAACGGGTGAGAAGCCCTCGAGCCAGTGTCTCCATTCCTTCAATGCCATCTTAACCGCTAGGAGTTCACGATCCCCCACATCGTAGTTCCTCTCAGTCGGGGTAAGCCGGTGTGAGAAGAAAGCGACGGATGAAGCTTCTGTCCTCACCCTCTGAGACAGGACAGCTCCAACACCAACCTCTGATGCGTCTACCTCCACCACAAATGGTTCATCCGTAGTCGGTAGTATCAGGATGGGAGCAGAGAGGACGCGCTGCTTGAGTCCTTGGAAGGCCGTCTCAGCTTCTCTTCCCAAAAAAACCTTGCATTGCCACCTTTGGTTAAAGCTGAGAGAGGAGCTGCCACCAAACTGAAGTTCTTGATGAACTTGCGGTAAAAGTTTGTGAAGCCCAGGAAACGCTGAACATCCTTAACGGATTTGGGGGTGGGCCAATCCGCTACCGCCCCTACCTTCCTAGGGTCCATTTGGACTCGACGGTTCCACTACAAATCCCAGGAATTGTACTCGGGATGAATGGAATTCACATTTTTCCGGCTTAACGTACAGATGGCTGTCCAGGAGGCGTTTGAGTACTTGTCTGACATGCTTAGTGTGTTCTTGAAGGGAGCTCGAAAAAGATGAGGATGTCATCCAAGTAAACGAACACAAATATGTTAAGCATATCCCTAAGCACATCGTTTATGAGCGCTTGGAACACCGCTGGGGCGTTGGTCAGGCCGAAGGGCATCACCAAGTATTCATAGTGACCAGTAGGCGTGTTGAAAGCGGTCTTCCACTCGCCACCAGGTCTGATCCGCACAAGATGGTATGCGTTCCGCAGGTCAAGCTTAGTGAAAACAACTGCTTCCTGGAGCAGCTCGGGCTGTGGCCATAAGGGGTAGCGGGTAACGGTTACGGACGGTTATGTCATTGAGTCCCCGGTAGTCGATGCAAGGACGTAATCCACCGTCTTTCTTGGCCACAAAGAAAAACCCTGCTCCCGCCGGGAGGTGGATGGACGCATGAGGCCTGCTTCCAGAGCGTCCTTGATGTAGGTATCCATAGCAGCTCGCTCGGGTGGAGATAGGGAAAAGATCCGACCCCTGGGGGGCAAGTGCCCGGAAACAGGTCGATGGGGCAATCGTAAAGGTCTATGGGGTGGTAGCATGGTGGCCCTCTGTTTGCTAAACACCAGTTTGAGGTCATGGTAACACTCGGGAACTCGGGTCAGGTCGATGGATTCTAAAGACTCGGGAGTAGAACTCGGGGAATTCTGGAAAATACAAGTAGCTTGGCACGTAGGACCCCACTGCTTGATAGTGCCCACAGACCAGTCGATGTGAGGGTTATGGCTGTGAAGCCAGGGGTATCCAAGGACGAGAGGGAACTCGAACAGGAGATCAAATGAAAGTTCATCAATTCCTGGTGTTGTGAAACTGAAAGTCTCAAGGAGGTAGTGACATGAGTGACAAGTCCAGATCCCAAAGGGCTTCCATCCAATGTAGTAACCCTCATGGGGTCACTTAGAGGTTCAGAGGGAACGCCATTCTCCTTCGCCCAGACACCATCCATGAAGTTACCTGCGGCTCCAGAGTCTACCAAGGCTTGAAGGTGAAGCTTGTGGTTGTCCCAGGAGAGGGTGACTGGAATGAGCAGACGGGAGTTGGACGGATGGGAGGAGGTTATGTTTCCTGTTACAGTTCCCCCCGGTCTGTACGGGACAGAGCGTTTCCCTGGAGCCCGGACACGTGGAACGGAAATGGCCCGGTTTGCCGCAATATAGACAGCGTCGCTCCCTCATCCGGCGGTCTCTCTCAGCCTGGGAGATGCGTCCAATCTGCATGGGTTCCGGTGGAGCCAGCGATGATAAAGGTGGGGACTCGGAGCTGGGACTGATAGGGGCTAGAGGTCTACGGTTGAGTTCTCTCTCTCAGACGCTGGTCAATGCGTGAGGCCAACTTGATCAGGGACTCGAGATTGTCCGGTGGTTCCCGAGTGGCCAGTTCATCTTGGATAGTGTCGGAAAGGCCTTTCAGAAAGCACACCGTGAGCGCCTCGTTGTTCCAGCCACTCGCTGCTGCCACCGTGCGGAACTGGATGGCATAGTCCGTCACGCTGCGCCAACCTTGATGGAGAGTCAGGAGCTGTTTGGCTGAGTCAGAACCACTGCTTGGGCCTTGAAACACTCGTTTGAATTCCTCAGCAAAGGCAGAGTAGCTGGCACAGCAGGAACTATGGGCATCCCACACAGCAGTAGCCCAGGCCAGGGCTTTTTCCGACAGCAGGGTGATGATATATGCGATCTTAGACCGGTCGGTGGGAAACGACGAGGGTTGCAGCTCAAAGGAGAGAGAACATTGAGTGAGAAACCCTTTACAAGCACTTGGATCACCTGAGAACCGTTGGGGAGGTGGAAGACGAGGTTCAGCCAGGGGGTTAACTGCCATGGGTACGTGAACCTGAGGTACTGGGACGGGAACTGTTGCCGGGGTAAGTCGATCAGATATTTGCTTAATGGAAGTCAGCATCTCCGACAGAAGATGAGAATGTCTAGCCATTAAGGCCTCTTGCTGAACCAGGGCGGCTTCGTGGGCGTTGGACAGTCTCCTGGTGGTGGGACAGCGTGGCAAAAAGGTCCTGGGAACTGGCTGCCTCTGGGTTCATTTTTGGCTCTGTGTTTCTGTCAGGGACCCGGTTTTGAACCTGGGTCTCCGGAGTGAGAAACAGTCACTTAACCAACTGAGCCACGAATAGACAGCAGAACCCAGAAGATGAGGCAGACACAGCAGTACTTAAGACGGTGTATTTAATAAAGAAAAATCCTAAAATACAAAAAATGGCAAATCCAAAAGGTGGTAGGTAAAACACAAAAAGACCTCAAAAGAAACTCACCAAAATAAACAAAAACAAAAACAGAATACCACAAGAACGTCACCCGGAATCGACAAGAGCACACAGAACACTAGGCAGGGTGCTAACATACAAACACAGAGCACAGAACTGAGGGAAACAAAGGGTTTAAATACAATCAGGGGAAACGAGAGACACAGGTGCAAATAATAATGGGGATCAAGGGAAAACATAGGGACAAAAAGCACAATGGGGGCATCTACTGACCAAACTACAGTAGACCATGTCTCATTATAATACCTCAAAACATTGCCTGTTCAAAGTTACAGTTGAGTTATTAGTTGATTTCAACAACAGCCCCCTTCATTACACCAATCAGAACACACCGTCAGGGGCCTTTTTTGAGCACTAATTCTGTTTAATTCTCATTGAAACACTGTACTATATGACCTGATGTGTTGTGTTGTCATACTGATATGTGTGAATAGAACGTATGAATCACACAAAGCTCCATTGACATGCAGACTGAGTAATGTAACATTCTCATTGGAGCCTTGGGCCTTTACATTCTTAGATGTACTGTGTGCATTTGGCCGATTTTCCTATTTGCTGTGTCAACACACGACTGGTTGGTACTTGAGTGACACTTTCCGTCTCTCACAAGTTATAGGGTCAATACCCATGTTTGTCTGTAAATCCATGTCTGTCAAGCCATGTTTGTAGCACCTTGCTTGGTTTTGTATGGATCATAACAGGGATTATTCCAGAATATCTGTTTTACTCTCATACTTAGCGCAGAAAAAACATTTATGTTTATTTACCCCATCAATCCTGTCTAGGAAGATATTTTTACCGTGTATCTCTCAAAAAAAATGGCTATTTCGAAATATGGTCGTTTGTGCTCATTCAATCAACTCAATCACAAGATGGTATTACCTCGTACCCCTGCACATTGACTGGGTACTGGTACTCCTTGTATATAGCCTCCTAATTGTTATTGTGTTACTATTTCCTTTTTTCCCTTTTTGCTAATTGTTTTTATTTTATTTTTTTTAGAACTTTTTAACTCTGAATTGTTGGGACAGGTCTCGTAAGTAAGCGTTTCACTGTAGAGTCTACACCTGTTGTATTCGGCGCATTGGATTTGGATTATCACCCTGTCTTTCGGGATTCTAGTTTTTACTTGTCACATGATAGGTTCCCGCTTTGCCAAGGATGTGACATCAGTGTGACTCGTAATAGATGTTCATTAAAAATAGAAAGACAAATGTAGACATTCTGTTCTAAAAATGCTCATTACCTCGTGCATTTCATTTCATTACTTTCCTATTTCCTAACTTCAGTTTCTAGACATAGTCATCACTATGCAAACTCACTGCTTCAACTTGATGCATTTTCTAGAATTGTGCCATGAGTAGCCTACAAGGCAGCCTCTTGGAATCTCTGCTTGGTCTGCTATTACAATGCCCTCTGTGTTACATCTCATCAGACAGAGATTTTTCACTATTTCTTAGTTTACTGAGAGTGTTTGTGTGTCTGTTCCAGTTTTCAGGGCTCTACCTCCTGTCCTTCGTCATCATCATCCTGGGTCTGGTGTTCTACACCTCCTCCTCCACCTATGTGGCACAGGACCCGCGCGTCTACAAGCATTTCCGCAACGCCGGCCACCCCACCACGGACACGCCCACTCTGGGGTCCCTGGAACCCTCGGTGACCTATACCAGCCTAAGGCAAGAGATAGAGGAGGAGCCTCGCATCAGGGTGGCCTGAGAGGGTGGGGCCTAATCATCCACTACCCCAACTCCCCAGATTCTGTACAGAGAGAAGGATCACTGAATGATTAAAAAAATTATCGAAAACATGTAGCAAACACGCAAAAGTACACTGTGATCGCAAACTGTGAAAAGATAGCAGTGGCTATTTCTGATTTTGAAGATTTGTTTCATGTATAGAAATATATTGTTACCCCATCACGTTCCCTCGTACTGTACATTTGACATGTTTAGAAGGTTTTGTGCTTAAGACTTGTGTAAATGCTTAATTGTGACTGTTTCCTTTTTTACATGAGCACAAAACGTTATTGCATTTTAAGCTTTGAGTTTGCGCTGTGGGTTATTTCAGTGTTTAATTGTTCCTTCAAATCGATCTCTTTTTGTAAAACTACCCCGTTAAAGTATCATGTCCAGAGGTACGATAAAGTAATATACACACTTAACATGAGTCAGTGCCTTACTATGTATTACTGTTGTGTGTTAGAGCTGCACATTATAAATGGCCCCTTCCCTGTCCAGCATTGTCTGAGGACATTGGATACTGATGCAGCCCCTACAGTTATATTCATTTAGAAACTGGGTGGTTCGAGCCCTGAATGCTGATTGGCTGACAGCCGTGGTATATCAGACCATATACCATGGGTATGACAAAACTCTTATTTTTACTGCTCTAATTATGTTAGTAACCAGTTTATAATTTGTAATAAGGCATCTTGGGGGTTTGTGGTATATGGCCAATATACCACGGCTAAGGGCTGTATCCAGGCACTCCACGTTGTGTTGTGCTTAAGAACAGTCCTTAGCTGTAGTGTATTGGCCATATACCATACCTCCTTGTGCCTTATTGCATAGGGTGGCGCACAATTAGCCCAGCGTTGTCCGGGTTAGGGTTTGGCTGGGGTAGGCCGTCATTGTAAATGAGACCTTGTTCTTAACTGACTTGCCGAGTTAAAAAAAATATATAAATAAAATTGCTTAAATAAACTATACTTAGAACACTGAGGATTGCTTCTCTGCAGTACATTTAGTCTGACCTTACAACTACTTACCCACAGATATGACAACTTTCCATGTTGGAACCATTATCTCTTGAGGCAAATGGATATAAAGACAAATATATCAGGATTGCTAATGGAGTGAAGTGATTATTGTACATTTGGTTCATTGTTCATATGTACTGTACACTGAACTCTGGTTGATAGAAAAATAAGAACTAATTGTAAGAATGTGATGATTATAATGCACTTGTCATTCCAGAATTGTGCTGTTCTCTTTTATTGATTGTCCAGCTGTTGGACTGCATTTTAAGTGTGTTGCTTTTTTATTCCCTGCTGGATTTTATCCAAAGCACATGAATCAAATTATTTGGAACAGATTTCTTTCAAAGTATTATTATTCCCTGTTTTTTGTATTATATTTGATTTATTTTGGTGTATTGGAGCACTTGCTGTCAGAAACGTTACCTAAAATAAAGTATCTTTGTCTGAAACGCTGAGATTTCGGTTTTAAGAAAAATCACACCACTCAAAACATGTTACCAGGAACATTATTCAAAGTATTTTCATAGCAATTTGGGGTTTCGGTGAAGATTCGCACAAAGAAACAGAGAAACATGAGCACTATTTGCAACTGAATATTGTTGAGTGAATGGTTGGGCATATACAGATAACATAATCCACAATTCATGATGGAGCTCATCACTGTGCAGGTCCACAACTAAAACAGCAGAAGAGCAGGTCATGTTGAAACAGTCAACTGTTCATTTAGTTGTTCATTTTTATTATATTCTGGAATACAGTTTGTAGAACATTGTAACATTAATTTTGGCAGTCCGAGCAAATGCGCCTTTATCATAGGGACTTCAGATTGCAATATTTATTTATATACAGTACCAGTCAAAAGTTTGGACACCTACTCATTCAAGTGTTTTTCTTTATTTTTACTATTTTCTACATTGGAGAATAATAGTGAAATCATCAAAACTATGAAATAACACATGGAATCATGTAGTAAAAAACAAGTGTTAAATCAAAATATATTTTAGATTTTAGATTCTTCAAAGTAGCCACCCTTTGCCTTGATGACAGCTTTGCACACACTTGGCATTCTCTCAACTAGCTTCATGAAGAAGGAGTTCCCACATATCCG
>NW_027000337.1:0-2500 GCF_036934945.1 Oncorhynchus masou masou
CTATATAATCAAAGATTATAATACATATATTTACCTTAAGTAGGTCTACAATGGCTCTATGTCGCATTAGGTAGGTTTATAATACCTCTATGTTAGATTAAGTTCGCGTTTATAACTCTGTCAAGTTACGTAGACCTAGAGCGCCACTAGTTTCCAAAGATGAGCTTCCAATATATCTCTGTTATGAGTGGAAGGCTTCCAACAT
The DNA here is from genome assembly GCF_036934945.1 of Oncorhynchus masou masou. Lineage (NCBI taxonomy): Eukaryota > Metazoa > Chordata > Actinopteri > Salmoniformes > Salmonidae > Oncorhynchus > Oncorhynchus masou. Next base: position 206 of record NW_027000337.1, read on the forward strand.
ATCTCTGTTACCGAATGTAGGCTTCCAATATATCTCTGTTACCGAGGTAGCTTCAATATATCTCTGTTACGAGAGGTGAGCTTAACATATCTCTGTTACTGGAATGTAGGCTTCCAACATATCTGTTACCCGGGCTGGGCTTCAATATATCTCTGTTACCGAAGGTAGGCTTATAACATATCTCTGTTACCGAAGGTAGGCTTATAGCATATCTGTTACCGAGAAGGTAGGCTTCCAACATATCTCTGTTGCCGAAGGTAGGCTTATAACATATCTCTGTTACCGAAGGTAGGCTTATAGCATATCTCTGTTACCGAAGGTAGGCTTCCAACATATCTCTGTTACCGAAGGTAGGCTTCCAACATATCTCTGTTACCGAATGTAGGCTTATAGCATATCTCTGTTACCGAATGTAGGCTTCCAATATATCTCTGTTACCGAAGGTAGGCTTATAGCATATCTCTGTTACCGAAGGTAGGCTTATAGCATATCTCTGTTACCGAATGTAGGCTTCCAATATATCTCTGTTACCGAAGGTAGGCTTATAGCATATCTCTGTTACCGAATGTAGGCTTCCAATATATCTCTGTTACCGAAGGTAGGCTTATAGCATATCTCTGTTACCGAAGGTAGGCTTCCAACATATCTCTGTTACCGAAGGTAGGCTTATAGCATATCTCTGTTACCGAAGATTGGCTTATAGCATATCTCTGTTGCAGATGGGCTTCAACATATCTCTGTTGCCGAGATGTAGGCTTCAGCATATCTCTGTTACCGAGATGTGGGCTTCAACATATTTCTGTTGCCGAATGTAGGCTTCCAACATATCTCTGTTACCGAAGGTAGGCTTATAGCATATCTCTGTTACCGAATGTAGGCTTCCAACATATCTCTGTTACCGAAGGTAGGCTTATAGCATATCTCTGTTACCGAATGTAGGCTTCCAATATATCTCTGTTATATTGGAAGGCCAACAACTAGTTTAGAATCAGAGATGTTTGTTTTTGAGAAGAGAGTTAGGGGTTCGGGCTGGACTCCTCCATGTTGCTGGCTGTCTCTGAGTACATTATTAAGGACATTACCAGATATTGAGGTAATGTACTGAAAACTGAGCCCAGAATAGACCTGCTTGTTGAAGCTTCACCTCTCATTAGGACTGTGTGTGTTTTCTAGTCCACATCTGTGTGATGTGTGATCAATCAGTTTATTCCAGTTCAGAATAAAAATTATTTTTGTATTTTAGCAGCAACAGCTCCAATCTAGACAGATATGTAAGAGTGTTTTTAATGGGGGGGATAAACACGAATATACAGTATATTCATATGAATATTTAACTTAATTGTTATTTGTTTTGGTTTATATTGCATTTGTTTTAGGCATAAGGGCATAAAAATGTACCTATATTTACATATACCCCTAATGGGGTAGTAATGGTAGAATAGTAGGATGCTGACTCAGTGGTTTTGAACCCTTATGGGGTAGTAACGGTAGGGTAGCAGGATGCTGACTCAGTGGTTCTGATCCCTTATGGGGTAGTAACAGTAGGATGCTGACTCAGTGGTTCTTAACCCTTATGGGGTAGTAACAGTATGATAGTAGGATGCTGACTCAGTGGTTCTGAACCCTTATGGGGTAGTAACAGTAGGATGCTGACTCAGTGGTTCTGAACCCTTATGGGGTAGTAACAGTAGGATGCTGACTCAGTGGTTCTGAACCCTTATGGGGTAGTAACAGTATGATAGTAGGATGCTGACTCAGTGGTTCTGAACCCTTATGGGGTAGTAACAGTAGGATGCTGACTCAGTGGTTCTGAACCCTTATGGGGTAGTAACGGTATGATAGTAGGATGCTGACTCAGTGGTTCTGAACCCTTATGGGGTAGTAACAGTAGGACGCTGACTCAGTGGTTCTGAACCCTTATGGGGTAGTAACAGTAGGATGCTGACTCAGTGGTTCTGAACCCTTATGGGGTAGCAACGGTATGATAGTAGGATGCTGACTCAGTGGTTCTGAACCCTTATGGGGTAGTAACAGTAGGATGCTGACTCAGTGGTTCTTAACCCTTATGGGGTAGTAACAGTATGATAGTAGGATGCTGACTCAGTGGTTCTGAACCCTTATGGGGTAGTAACAGTATGATAGTAGGATGCTGACTCAGTGGTTCTTAACCCTTATGGGGTAGTAATGGTAGGACAGTAGGATGCTGACTCAGTGGTTCTGAACCCTTATGGGGTAGTAACAGTATGATAGTAGGATGCTGACTCAGTGGTTCTGAACCCTTATGGGGTAGTAACA
>NW_027000337.1:7500-57500 GCF_036934945.1 Oncorhynchus masou masou
GTAAATGAAATGTAAATGTAAGACTAACGACCCATAGTCCTCCTCTATCAGAATACTGCCCATAGTCCTCCTCTATCAGAACACAACCCATAGTCCTCCTCTATCAGAATACTACCCATAGTCCTCCTCTATCAGAATACTACCCATAGTCCTCCTCTATCAGAACACTACCCATAGTCCTCCTCTATCAGAACACTACCCATAGTCCTCCTCTATCAGAACACTACCCATAGTCCTCCTCTATCAGAACACAACCCATAGTCCTCCTCTATCAGAATACTACCCATAGTCCTCCTCTATCAGAATACTACCCATAGTCCTCCTCTATCAGAACACAACCCATAGTCCTCCTCTATCAGAATACTACCCATAGTCCTCCTCTATCAGAATACTACCCATAGTCCTCCTCTATCAGAACACTACCCATAGTCCTCCTCTATCAGAACACTACCCATAGTCCTCCTCTATCAGAACACTACCCATAGTCCTCCTCTATCAGAACACAACCCATAGTCCTCCTCTATCAGAATACTACCCATAGTCCTCCTCTATCAGAATACTACCCATAGTCCTCCTCTATCAGAACACAACCCATAGTCCTCTATCAGAATACTACCCATAGTCCTCCTCTATCAGAATACTACCCATAGTCCTCCTCTATCAGAATACTACCCATAGTCCTCCTCTATCAGAATACTACCCATAGTCCTCCTCTATCAGAACACAACCCATAGTCCTCTATCAGAATACTACCCATAGTCCTCCTCTATCAGAATACTACCCATAGTCCTCCTCTATCAGAATACTACCCATAGTCCTCCTCTATCAGAATACTACCCATAGTCCTCCTCTATCAGAATACTACCCATAGTCCTCCTCTATCAGAATACTACCCATAGTCCTCCTCTATCAGAATACTACCCATAGTCCTCCTCTATCAGAATACTACCCATAGTTCTCTATCAGAATACTACCCATAGTCCTCCTCTATCAGAATACTACCCATAGTCCTCCTCTATCAGAATACTACCCATAGTCCTCCTCTATCAGAACACAACCCATAGTCCTCCTCTATCAGAATACTACCCATAGTCCTCCTCTATCAGAATACTACCCATAGTCCTCCTCTATCAGAACACTACCCATAGTCCTCCTCTATCAGAATACTACCCATAGTCCTCTATCAGAATACTACCCATAGTTCTCTATCAGAATACTACCCATAGTCCTCCTCTATCAGAATACTACCCATAGTCCTCCTCTATCAGAATACTACCCATAGTTCTCTATCAGAATACTACCCATAGTCCTCCTCTATCAGAATACTACCCATAGTCCTCCTCTATCAGAATACTACCCATAGTCCTCCTCTATCAGAATACTACCCATAGTCCTCCTCTATCAGAAAAATGCCCATAATCTTCCTTTCCATCGACTGTGAGTAGACACACTACCCATAATTCCTCTTTTCCACCAACAGTCCGTAGACTACACATCCCATAATCCTCCCCTAGCAGAAGACTACCAATAATTCCTCCTTTCCACAAACAGTGAGTTGACTACATTTCCCATAATCCTTCTTGCCACAAACTGTCAGTTGACCTCACTACCTTTAATCCGACATTCCACCAACGATCAGTTGAGTTGATTACCAAAATCGTTCCCCTAATAGAACACTGAGAATGGTAAATAAACTACATGACCCATAATTCCCACTTCCTGCTCAACGCAAACTCACACGTAAACTTGCATTTGCTACCATCAACATTCAGAAAAGACAGAGATTTATATTATATTTCAAAATATATTATATTTAAATATTGTGCAACGTCTTATAGTTGTGAATGTCCACTCCTCTCCTGGTGTCAAATGAAAAGGAGGAAACTGAACCATTGGCATGTTTCATCCAGAATATATCATGACCCTGAAACTCTAACACAGATAAGAGCACTGTCAACCAGCCAGACTTGGTCTCAAACATTATCTCTGTGTGTGTGTGTGTGTGTGTGTGTGTGTGTGTGTGTGTGTGTGTGTGTGTGTGTGTGTGTGTGTGTGTGTGTGTGTGTGTGTGTGTGTGTGTGTGTGTGTCTGTGTCTGTGTCTGTGTCTGTGTGTGTGTGCGTCAGATAAGACCATCAAGCTGTGGAAGGTGAGTGAGCGAGACAAGCAACCGGAGGGCTACAACCTGAAAGATGAGGAGGGCAGGGTGAAGGACATCTCTACAGTCACATCACTACAGGTACACACACACACACACACACACACACACACACACACACACACACACACACACACACACACACACACACACACACACACACACACACACACACACACACACACACAGACACACACCTCTTGTTTTGTCCCTCATTCAGCCCATCCCCCTAACCCTCCCTCTCTCTCCCCCTCCTGCCATCCCTCCCTCTCTCTCCCCCCCCTGCCATCCCTCCCTCTCTCTCCCCTCCTGCCCTCCCTCCTTCTCTCCAACCTCCTACCCTCCCTCCCTCCGCCCCTCTCCTCCTCCTTTCTCTCCCCCTCCCTGCCATCCCTCCCTCTCCCAACCTCCTACCCTCCCTCCCTCCGCCCCCTCTCTCCCTCCCTCTCTCTCCCCCCTCCTGCCCTCCCTCCTTCTCTACAACCTCCTACCTTCCCTCCCTCTGCCCCTCTCTCTCCTCCCTCTCTCACTCCCCCCTCCTACCCTCCCTCTCTCTCTCCAACCTCCTACCCTCCCTCCCTCCGCCCCTCTCTCTCCTCCCTCTCTCACTCCCCCCTCCTGCCCTCCCTCCCTCTCTCCAACCTCCTACCCTCCCTCCCTCCGCCCCTCTCTCTCCTCCCTCTCTCACTCCCCCCTCCTGCCCTCCCTCCCTCTGTCCCTCTCTCTCTCCAACCTCCTACCCTCCCTCCCTCTGTCCCTCTCCAAACTCCTAACCTCCCTCCCTCTGTCCCTCTCCAACCTCCTACCCTCCCTCCCTCTGTCCCTCTCCAACCTCCCTCCCTCCCTCTGTCCCTCTCCAACATCCTACCCTCCCTCCCTCTGTCCCTCTCCAACCTCCTACCCTCCCTCCTTCTGTCCCTCTCCAACCTCCTACCCTCCCTCCCTCTGTCCCTCTCCAACCTCCTACACTCCCTCCCTCTGTCCCTCTCCAACCTCCTACCCTCCCTCCCTCTGTCCCTCTCCAACCTCCTACACTCCCTCCCTCTGTCCCTCTCCAACCTCCTACACTCCCTCCCTTTGTCCCTCTCCAACCTCCTACCCTCCCTCCCTCTGTCCCTCTCCAACCTCCTACCCCTCCCTCCCTCTGTCCCTCTCCAACCTCCTACACTCCCTCTGTCCCTCTCCAACCTCCTACCCTCCCTCCCTCTGTCCCTCTCCAACCTCCTACACTCCCTCTGTCCCTCTCCAACCTCCTACCCTCCCTCCCTCTGTCCCTCTCCAACCTCCTACCCTCCCTCCCTCTGTCCCTCTCCAACCTCCTACCCTCCCTCCCTCTGTCCCTCTCCAACCTCCTACCCTCCCTCCCTCTGTCCCTCTCCAACCTCCTACCCTCCCTCCATCTGTCCCTCTCCAACCTCCTACCCTCCCTCCCTCTGTCCCTCTCCAACCTCCTACCCTCCCTCCCTCTGTCCCTCTCCAACCTCCTACCCTCCCTCCCTCTGTCCCTCTCCAACCTCCTACCCTCCCTCCCTCTGTCCCTCTCCAACCTCCTACCCTCCCTCCCTCTGTCCCTCTCCAACCTCCTACCCTCCCTCCTACCCTCCCTCCATCTGTCCCTCTCCAACCTCCTACCCTCCCTCCCTCTGTCCCTCTCCAACCTCCTACCCTCCCTCCCTCTGTCCCTCTCCAACCTCCTACACTCCCTCCCTCTGTCCCTCTCCAACCTCCTACCCTCCCTCCCTCTGTCCCTCTCCAACCTCCTACCCTCCCTCCCTCTGTCCCTCTCCAACCTCCAACCTCCCTCCCTCCCTCTGTCCCTCTCCAACCTCCCTCCCAGGTTCCTGTGTTGAGACCTACAGACCTGATGGTGGAGGTACGTCCTAGGAGGGTGTTCTCCAATGGTCATACCTACCATGTTAACTCCATATCGGTCAACAGCGACGGAGAGACCTACCTGTCAGCTGATGACCTGAGGATCAACATGTGGAACCTGGGGATCACAGACCGCAGCTTTAGTATCCTTCACTGGGAGAGGGACACACACACACACACACACACACACACACACACACACACACACACATGTACAGAGACATACACACACACACACACACACACGTACAGAGACATACACACACACACACGTACAGAGACACACACACACACACACACGTACAGAGACATACACACACACACAGTTGTGGAGACCCACACACACAAACAGGAAAGCAGACACACACACACACAAACACACACACAGTTGTGGAGACCCACACACACACACAGGAAAGCAGACACACACACAAACATACACACACACACATACACACACACACACACACACACACACACACACAGGGAAGCAGACATACACACACACACTCAAACACACACACACACACACACAGGATTTAGGTGCTGTCCCGGTACTGTTTATAGTGAGGTAAGGAGACCGGTACTGTTTATATTGAGGTAGTGGCCCGGTACTGTTTATATTGAGGTAGTGGCCCGGTACTGTTTATATTGAGGTAGTGACCCGGTACTGTTTATATTGAGGTAGTGGCCCGGTATTGTTTATATTGAGGTAGTGGACCGGTACTGTTTATATTGAGGTAGTGGCCCGGTACTGTTTATATTGAGGTAGTGGCCCGGTACTGTTTATATTGAGGTAGTGGCCCGGTACTGTTTATATTGAGGTAGTGGCCCGGTACTGTTTATATTGAGGTGCTGGCCCGGTATTGTTTATATTGAGGCAGTGGCCCGGTACTGTTTATATTGAGGTACTGGCCCGGTACTGTTTATATTGAGGTAGTGGCACGGTACTGTTTATATTGAGGTAGTGGCCCGGTACTGTTTATATTGAGGTGCTGGCCCGGTACTGTTTATATTGAGGTAGTGGCCCGGTACTGTTTATATTGAGGTAGTGGCCCGGTACTGTTTATATTGAGGTAGTGGCCCGGTACTGTTTATATTGAGGTGCTGGCCCGGTATTGTTTATATTGAGGCAGTGGCCCGGTACTGTTTATATTGAGGTACTGGCCCGGTACTGTTTATATTGAGGTAGTGGCACGGTACTGTTTATATTGAGGTAGTGGCCCGGTACTGTTTATATTGAGGTGCTGGCCCGGTACTGTTTATATTGAGGTAGTGGCCCGGTACTGTTTATATTGAGGTAGTGGCCCGGTACTGTTTATATTGAGGTAGTGGACCGGTACTGTTTATATTGAGGTGCTGGCCCGGTACTGTTTATATTGAGGTAGTGGCCCGGTACTGTTTATATTGAGGTAGTGGCCCGGTACTGTTTATATTGAGGTAGTGGCCCGGTACTGTTTATATTGAGGTAGTGGCCCGGTACTGTTTATATTGAGGTAGTGGCCCGGTACTGTTTATATTGAGGTAGTGGCCCGGTACTGTTTATATTGAGGTAGTGGACCAGTACTGTTTATATTGAGGTAGTGGCCCGGTACTGTTTATATTGAGGTAGTGGCCCGATACTGTTTATATTGAGGTAGTGGCCCGGTACTGTTTATATTGAGGTAGTGGCCCGGTACTGTTTATATTGAGGTTTGTGGCCCGGTACTGTTTATATTGAGGTAGTGGCCCGGTACTGTTTAAATTGAGGTGCTGGAGCTCCACAATACTTTTAATCTTATAATCTATAAGAGGAACAGGAAGTAGAACATTTGAGTTGCCGGAACTCAGCTCTGACTCTCTATGGCTCTGTGCCAGTCTTCCTGCCCAATCACTGACTCTATGGCTCTGTGCCAGTCTTCCTGCCCAATCACTGACTCTATGGCTCTGTGCCAGTCTTCCTGCCCAATCACTGACTATATGGCTCTCTGCCAGTCTTCCTTCCCAAGCACTGACTCTCTATGGCTCTGTGCCAGTCTTCCTGCCCAATCACTGACTCTCTATGGCTCTGTGCCAGTCTTCCTGCCCAATCACAGACTCTATATGGCTCTGTGCCAGTCTTCCTGCCCAATCACTGACTCTCTATGGCTCTGTGCCAGTCTTCCTGCCCAATCACTGACTCTCTATGGCTCTGTGCCAGTCTTCCTGCCCAATCACAGACTCTATATTGCTCTGTGCCAGTCTTCCTTCCCAATCACAGACTCTCTATGGCTCTGTGCCAGTCTTCCTGCCCAATCACTGACTCTCTATGGCTCTGTGCCAGTCTTCCTGTCCAATCACTGACTCTCTATGGCTCTGTGCCAGTCTTCCTGCCCAATCACTGACTCTATATGGCTCTGTGCCAGTCTTCCTGCCCAATCACTGACTCTCTATGGCTCTGTGCCAGTCTTCCTGCCCAATCACTGACTCTCTATGGCTCTGTGCCAGTCTTCCTGCCCAATCACTGACTCTCTATGGCTCTGTGCCAGTCTGCCTGCCCAATCACTGACTCTATATGGCTCTTTGCCAGTCTGGGTAGGAAGGTCCAGATGTAAGATCTTAATTTGAAGCAGTTTGATAAAGCAGGAAACTAATCTTGCAGTAACAGGAAATGTTTTGGGGTGTCAGGTAGCCTAGTGGTTAGAGCGTTGTGCCAATAACCAAAAGGGTTGCTAGATCTGTACGCTTGTTTACTCCATGTGTAACTCTGTGTTGTCTGTTCACACTGCTTTGCTTTATCTTGGCCAGGTCGCAGTTGTAAATGAGAACTTGTTCTCAACTGGCCTACCTGGTTAAACAAAGGTGAAATAAAAAATAAAATTATAAAAATATAAAAATATAAAATCCCCGATCTGACAAGGAATAAATCTGTTGTTCTGTCCCTGAACAAGGCAGTTAATCCACTGTTTGCCCGGTAGGCCGTCATTGTAAGTAAGAATTTGTTCTTAAATTCTTAACTGACTTCTCTAGTTAAATAAAGGTTCAATTTTTAAAAAAACACATAAATACAACATTTTAATTCTTATATGGATTATAATTATTGGACATGTTTGGTTGATACATTTTTCATAATTAGATATCAAGTTTGACGTTTCAAAGTGGAAATGACAAACGTGTAGGAACCTTTTAAACGTCAAATTTGCAACAAGATTAAAATGTCCTTCATTGGCAGGAAAGTTGTTCTGCAACAAGGTGATCAAATTACGCTCCTCCATCTGTAGGCTGCAGTGTTTAAACAGTTCAGTACCAGAGACCCAGTCGTTCATTCTGTCTGTTCAGTTGTTCTGCAACAAGGTGATCAAATGACGCTCCTCCATCTGTAGGCTGTAGTGTTTAAACAGGCTCTACCATAACAGGACCCTGACCTAGAAAACATCTACAGAGAAGTTTAAATAATTCACTCCGTGTCAACTCCCTACTCTCTACTCCACTAAGACACATGGGGCCCGCTGCAAATAGAATGTGTGTGTGTGTGTGTGTGTGTGTGTGTGTGTGTGTGTGTGTGTGTGTGTGTGTGTGTGTGTGTGTGTGTGTGTGTGTGTGTGTGTGTGTGTTTGTGTGTGTGTGTGTGTGACAGGGTTGATTAAGTTCAGTAGCTGAGGCTAAAAACAATCATTGCATATTTATAGTGTGTCTGTGTACAACCACCACATCCATCTACTGTACAGTTAATCCGGCTAGCTACAACCACCACATCCATCTACTGTACAGCTAATCAGGCTAGCTACAACCACCACATCCATCTACTGTACAGCTAATCAGGCTAGCTACAACCACCACATCCATCTACTGTACAGCTAATCAGGCTAGCTACAACCACCACACCCATCTACTGTACAGCTAATCAGGCTAGCTACAACAACCACACCCATATACTGTACAGCTAATCAGGCTAGCTACAACCACCACACCCATCTACTGTACAGCTAATCAGGCTAGCTACAACCACCACACCCATCTACTGTACAGCTAATCAGGCTAGCTACAACCACCACATCCATCTACTGTACAGTGAATCAGGCTACTACTGTACAGTTAGTCGGGCTAGCTACAACCACCACATCCATCTACTATACAGCTAATCAGGCTAGCTACAACCACCACACCCATCTACTATACAGCTAATCAGGCTAGCTACAACCACCACACCCATATACTGTACAGCTAATCAGGCTAGCTACAACCACCACATCCATCTACTATACAGCTAATCAGGCTAGCTACAACCACCACACCCATCTACTATACAGCTAATCAGGCTAGCTACAACCACCACACCCATATACTGTACAGCTAATCAGGCTAGCTACAACCACCACACCCATCTACTATACAGCTAGTCAGGCTAGCTACAACCACCACACCCATCTACTGTACAGTTAATCAGGCTAGCTACAACCACCACACCCATCTACTGTACAGCTAATCAGGCTAGCTACAACCACCACACCCATCTACTATACAGCTAATCAGGCTAGCTACAACCACCACACCCATCTACTGTACAGCTAATCAGGCTAGCTACAACCACCACACCCATCTACTGTACAGCTAATCAGGCTAGCTACAACCACCACACCCATCTACTGTACAGCTAATCAGGCTAGCTACAACCACCACATCCATCTACTGTACAGTTAATCAGGCTAGCTACAATCACCACACCCATCTACTGTACAGCTAATCAGGCTAGCTACAACCACCACACCCATCTACTGTACAGTTAATCAGGCTAGCTACAACCACCACATCCATCTACTGTACAGTTAATCAGGCTAGCTACAATCACCACACCCATCTACTGTACAGCTAATCAGGCTAGCTACAACCACCACACCCATCTACTGTACAGCTAATCAGGCTAGCTACAACCACCACACCCATCTACTGTACAGCTAATCAGGCTAGCTACAACCACCACACCCATCTACTGTACAGTTAATCAGGCTAGCTACAACCACCACACCCATCTACTGTACAGCTAATCAGGCTAGCTACAACCACCACACCCATCTACTGTACAGTTAATCAGGCTAGCTACAACCACCACACCCATCTACTGTACAGCTAATCAGGCTAGCTACAACCACCACACCCATCTACTGTACAGTTATTCAGGCTAGCTACAACCACCACACCCATCTACTGTACAGTTAATCAGGCTAGCTACAACCACCACACCCATCTACTGTACAGCTAATCAGGCTAGCTACAACCACCACATCCATCTACTGTACAGTTAGTCAGGCTAGCTACAACAACCACACCCATCTACTGTACAGCTAATCAGGCTAGCTACAACCACCACATTCATCTACTGTACAGTTAATCAGGCTACTACTGTACAGCTAATCAGGCTAGCTACAGCCACCACACCCATCTACTGTACAGTTAATCAGGCTAGCTACAACCACCACACCCATCTACTGTACAGCTAATCAGGCTAGCTACATCCACCACCGCTATTACTGTACAGTTAATCAGGCTAGCTACAACCACCACATCCATCGGGTCCTGTGTGGCTCAGTCGGTAGAGCATGGCGCTTGCAACGCCAAGCGTCGTGGGTTCGATTCCCGCTGGGACCACCCATATGTAAAAGTAGTGGCCCCAGCCGACTTGTAAGTCGCTTTGGACAAAAGCGTCTGCTAAATGGGATATATTTATTATATTATCTACTGTACAGCTAATCAGGCTAGCTACAACCACCACATCCATCTAATGTACAGTTAATCAGGCTAGCTACAACCACCACACCCATCTACTGAAGAGTTAATCAGGCTAGCTACAACCACCACCTCTATTACTGTACAGTTAATCAGGCTAGCTACAACCACCACATCCATCTACTGTACAGCTAATCAGGCTAGCTACAACCACCACATCCATCTAATGTACAGTTAATCAGGCTAGCTACAACCACCACATCCATCTACTGTACAGTTAATCAGGCTACTACTGTACAGCTAATCAGGCTAGCTACAGCCACCACACCCATCTACTGTACAGTTAATCAGGCTAGCTACAACCACCACACCCATCTACTGTACAGTTAATCAGGCTAGCTACAACCACCACACCCATCTACTGTACAGCTAATCAGGCTAGCTACAACCACCACACCCATCTACTATACAGCTAATCAGGCTAGCTACAACCACCACACCCATCTACTATACAGCTAATCAGGCTAGCTACAACCACCACACCCATCTACTATACAGCTAATCAGGCTAGCTACAACCACCACACCCATCTACTGTACAGCTAATCAGGCTAGCTACAACCACCAAACCCATCTACTGTACAGCTAATCAGGCTAGCTACAACCACCACACCCATCTACTGTACAGCTAATCAGGCTAGCTACAACCACCACATCCATCTACTGTACAGTTAATCAGGCTAGCTACAACCACCACACCCATCTACTGTACAGTTAATCAGGCTACTGCTGTACAGTTAATCAGGCTAGCTACAACCACCACATTCATCTATTGTACAGCTAATCAGGCTAGCTACAACCACCACACCCATCTACTGTACAGCTAATCAGGCTACTACTGTACAGTTAATCAGGCTAGCTACAACTACCACATCCATCTACTGTACAGTTAATCAGGCTAGCTACAACCACCACATTCATCTATTGTACAGCTAATCAGGCTAGCTACACCCACCACACCCATCTACTGTACAGCTAATCAGGCTACTACTGTACAGTTAATCAGGCTAGCTACAACTACCACATCCATCTACTGTACAGTTAATCAGGCTAGCTACAACCACCACATCCATCTACTGTACAGCTAATCAGGCTAGCTACAACCACCACATTCATCTATTGTACAGCTAATCAGGCTAGCTACAACCACCACATCCATCTACTGTACAGTTAATCAGGCTACTACTGTACAGTTAATCAGGCTAGCTACAACCACCACCTCTATTACTGTACAGTTAGCTACAACTACCACATATATCTACTGTACAGTTAATCAGGCTAGCTACAACTACCACACCCATCTACTGTACAGCTACTGTACAGCTAATCAGGCTAGCTACAACCACCACACCCATCTACTGTACAGCTAATCAGGCTAGCTACAACCACCACACCCATCTACTGTACAGCTAATCAGGCTAGCTACAACCACCACACCCATCTACTGTACAGTTAATCAGGCTAGCTACAACCACCACTACCATCTACTGAACAGCTAATAAGGCTAGCTACAACCACCACACCCATCTACTATACAGCTAATCAGGCTAGCTACAACCACCACATCCATCTACTGTACAGTGAATCAGGCTAGCTACAACCACCACACCCATCTACTGTACAGTTAATCAGGCTAGCTACAACCACCACCGCTATTACTGTACAGTTAATCAGGCTAGCTACAACCACCACATCCATCTACTGTACAGCTAATCAGGCTAGCTACAACCACCACATCCATCTACTATACAGCTAATCAGGCTAGCTACAACCACCACATCCATCTACTATACAGCTAATCAGGCTAGCTACAACCACCACACCCATCTACTGTACAGCTAATCAGGCTAGCTACAACCACCACACCCATCTACTGTACAGCTAATCAGGCTAGCTACAACCACCACACCCATCTACTATACAGCTAACCAGGCTAGCTACAACCACCACACCCATCTACTGTACAGCTAATCAGGCTAGCTACAACCACCACACCCATCTACTGTACAGCTAATCAGGCTAGCTACAACCACCACATCCATCTACTATACAGCTAATCAGGCTAGCTACAACCACCACACCCATCTACTGTACAGTTAATCAGGCTAGCTACAACCACCACATCTACTACTGTACAGTTAATCAGGCTAGCTACAACCACCACATCCATCTACTGTACAGTTAATCAGGCTAGCTACAACCACCACAGCCATCTACTCCTCCAGACACAGTCCTGTGTTGTTCTACCTGAGTATCTCTCCTTCAGACACAGTCCTGTGTTGTTCTACCTGAGTATCTCTACTCCAGACACAGTCCTGTGTTGTTCTACCTGAGTATCTCTCCTTCAGACACAGTCCTGTGTTGTTCTACCTGAGTATCTCTACTCCAGACACAGTCCTGTGTTGTTCTACCTGAGTATCTCTCCTCCAGACATAGTGGACATCAAGCCAGCCAACATGGAGGAGCTAACAGAGGTGATAACAGCAGCAGAGTTTCATCCTCACCACTGTCACCTGTTTGTCTACAGTAGCAGCAAAGGATCTCTACGTCTCTGTGACATGAGGGCCTCGGCACTTTGCGACAGACACACCAAACGTGAGTTGGCTACACACGGGGAGATAAAGGCCTCTGCGGTCGGTCTCTAAATCATGTGTATTCGGATCTTACCCTTTGAGGTCCAGAGTACGACTACTGCTGGTTCTGATAATTAATTGCTCCCACATGGTGTCCCAGGTCTAAATCAGTCCTTCATTTAAATCAGGAGTAGATCTGGATTCCACCTACATGTTGTCCCAGGTCTAAATCAGTCCTTCATTTAAATCAGGAGTAGAACTGGATTCCACCTACATGTTGTCCCAGGTCTAAATCAGTCCTTCATTTAAATCAGGAGTAGAACTGGATTCCACCTACATGTTGTCCCAGGTCTAAATCAGTCCTTCATTTAAATCAGGAGTAGAACTGGATTCCACCTACATGTTGTCCCAGGTCTAAATCAGTCCTTCATTTAAATCAGCAGTAGATCTGGCTTCCACCCACATGGTGTCCCAGGTCTGAATCAGTCCTTCATTTAAATCAGCAGTAGATCTGGCTTCCACCCACATGTTGTCCCAGGTCTAAATCAGTCCTTCATTTAAATCAGCAGTAGATCTGGCTTCCACCCACTTGTTGTCCCAGGTCTGAATCAGTCCTTCATTTATATCAGCAGTACAACTGGCCTCAGGTCCAGATTGGAGTTTACACCCCCTTATATTGTGATATCCATCTTTCCTCTCCCTTCATCTCCTCTCCTCCCCCCTGTCTCCTTCCTCTCCTCTCCCGCTCCTCCCTATCTACCTCTTCTCCCCCTCTCCTCTCTCCTCGTCTCCTCTCCCTCCTCTCATCGCCTCTCCTCCTCGTCTCCTCTCTCCTCCCCTCGTATCTTCTCTCCTCCTCTCTCCTCCCCTCGTCTCCTCTCTCCTCCCCTCTCCTCTCCCTCCTCTCTCCTCTCCTCGCCTCTCCTCCTCTCCTTCCCCTCTTCTCTCTTCCCCTCGTATCTTCTCTCCTCCTCTCTCCTCCCCCTCTCCTCTCCTCCCCTCGTATCCTCTCTCCACCTCATCTCCTCTCCCCTGTATTTTGTCATCTCCACCTCCCTCCACCTCTCTCTTCCTTTAGTCTTTGAGGAACCAGAGGACCCAGGAAGTCGTTCGTTCTTCTCTGAGATCGTGTCGTCGGTGTCGGATGTGAAGTTCAGTCACAACGGGCGGTACCTGCTGACCAGGGATTACCTGACGGCCAAGGTGTGGGACTTACACATGGAGAAAGGCCCTGTCGAAACCTACCAGGTCAGCCCGCTAAACAAACACACACACACTAGACACACGCAGAAACACACATGGAGAAAGGCCCTGTCGAAACCTACCAGGTCAGCCCGCTAAACAAACACACACACACTAGGCACACGCAGAAACACACATGGAGAAAGGCCCTGTCGAAACCTACCAGGTCAGCCCGCTAAACAAACACACACACACTAGGCACACACAGAAACACACATGCACACACACACTAGTCACACGCAGAAACACACATACATTCACACACTCACGCACGCATGTACACACACACACAAATTAAATGAATGCCTTGGAAAAACCTGTCAACAATCTCTCCTGCCCTCTTCCTCTCCCCCCCCCCCTCCCTTCTCCCATGTCTGTCTCTCTGTAGGTTCATGACTACCTGAGGACTAAGCTGTGCTCTCTGTACGAGAACGACTGCATATTTGACAAGTTTGAGTGTGTCTGGAACAGCTCCGACAGGTGTGTGCGTCTTCGTCTCCTCTGAGGCTTTATCCCACAGATAAATCAGTCCCAGAGAAGAGCTTTGGAGATGTCAAAATCAATCCCTTCTCTCCTTCCCTCTCTCTCCTTCCCTCTCTCTCCTTCCCTTCTCTCCTTCCCTTCTCTCCTTCTCTTCTCTCCTTCCCTCACTCTCCTTCCCTTCTCTCCTTCCCTCTCTCTCCTTCCCTTCTCTCTACTTCCTGTTCCAACCCAACCCTTCCCTCTCTCCATCTCTCCTCCTCTTCCTGTTCCAACTGCACCCTTCCCTCTCTCCATCCCTCCTCTTCTTCCTGTCCCAACCTCACCCTTCCCTCTCTCTCCATCTCTCTTCCTCTTCCTGTCCCAACCCCACCCTTCCCTCTCTCCATCTCTCCTCCTCTTCCTGTCCCAACCCCACCCTTCCCTCTCTCCATCATCTCTTCCTCTTCCTGTCCCAACCCCACCCTTCCCTCTCTCCATCTCTCCTCCTCTTCCTGTCCCAACCCCACCCTTCCCTCTCTCCATCTCTCTTCCTCTTCCTGTCCCAACCCCACCCTTCCCTCTCTCCATCTCTCTTCCTCTTCCTGTCCCAACCCCACCCTTCCCTCTCTCCATCCCTCCTCCACTTCCTGTCCCAACCCCACCCTTCCCTCTCTCCATCTCTCTTCCTCTTCCTGTCCCAACCCCACCCTTCCCTCTCTCCATCTCTCGTCCTCTTCCTGTCCCAACCCCACCCTTCCTTCTCTCCATCTCTCTTCCTCTTCCTGTCCCAACCCCACCCTTCCCTCTCTCCATCTCTCCTCCTCTTCCTGTCCCAACCCCACCCTTCCCTATCTCCTTCCCTTCTCTCCTTCCCTCTCTTCCTCTTCCTGTCCCAACCCCACCCTTCCCTCTCTCCATCTCTCCTCCGCTTCCTGTCCCAACCCCACCCTTCCCTCTCTCCATCTCTCCTCCTCTTCCTGTCCCAACCCCACCCTTCCCTCTCCATCTCTGCTCCTCTTCCTGTCCCAACCCCACCCTTCCCTCTCTCCATCCCTCCTCCACTTCCTGTCCCAACCCCACCCTTCCCTCTCCATCTCTGCTCCTCTTCCTGTCCCAACCCCACCCTTCCCTCTCTCTCCATCTCTCTTCCTCTTCCTGTCCCAACCCCACCCTTCGCTCTCTCTCCATCTCTCCTCCTCTTCCTGTCCCAACCCCACTCTTTTCTCTTTCTCATCCCTTCCTTTTCTTCTCCCTCTCTTTGTCCCTCTTTCATTCCCCCCTTCCATCTTCTCTCCTCCTTCTACTTTCTCTCTCTCTCCTCCTCTCTCACCTCCTCCTCTCCCTCCTCTCCCTCCTCCTCTCTCTCCCTCCTCCTCTCCCCAGTGTGATAATGACTGGGGCGTACAACAGCTTCTTCCGGATGTTTGACAGGGAGACGGGGCGGGGCGTGACCCTGGAGGTAAGCATATATACAAGTGGCTTACGTAAGTCACTAACGTAAGCCACTAAAGTAAGTCGCTAACATAAGCCGCTAAAGGAGGCCGCTAACGTAAGCCGCTAACGTAAGCCGCTAACATAAGCCGCTAAAGTAAGTCGCTAACTTAAGTCGCTAACGTAAGCCGCTAAAGTAAGTCGCTAACGTAAGCCGCTAAAGGAGGCCGCTAACGTAAGCCGCTAACATAAGCCGCTAAAGTAAGTCGCTAACGTAAGCCGCTAAAGGAGGCCGCTAACGTAAGCCGCTAACGTAAGCCAGTAACGTAAGTCGCTAACGTAAGCCGCTAACGTAAGCCGCTAAAGGAGGCCGCTAACGTAAGCCGCTAAAGGTTGGCCGCTAATATAAGCCATTAACGTGAGTCTCTGTGCTACTGAAATCCAAGTGTGGAGAACTGCTGGTTGATGATGTCACTCACCAGGTCTAATCTGATCAGAGAGAAATAATGAAACCACTTTCTGGTCCAGATTTCAATTTGCCTGCTCTAAACGTCTCCTCTCCTCTCCTCTCCTCTCCTCTCCTCTCCTCTCCTCTCCTCTCCTCTCCTCTTCTCTTCTCTCCTCTCCTCTCCTCTCTCCTCTCTCCTCTCTCCTCTCCTCTCATCTCCTCTCCTCTCTCCTCTCTTTCTCTCCTCCTCTCCTCTCCTCTTTCTCTCCTCCTCTCCTCTCCTCCTCTCCTCTCCTCTTTCTCTCTTTCTCTCCTCTCCTATCCTCTCTCTCCTCCTCTCCTCTTTCTTTCCTCCTCTCCTCTCCTCTCCTCTCCTCTTTCTCTCCTCTTTCTCTCCTCTCCTCTTTCTCTCCTCTCCTCTCCTCTTTCTCTCCTCTCCTCTCCTCTTTCTCTCCTCTCCTCTTTCTCTCCTCTCCTCTTTCTCTCCTCCTCTCCTCTCCTCTCCTCTTTCCCTCCCCTCCTCTCCTCCTCTCCTCTCCTCTCCTCTCCTCTCCTCCTCCCTCCCTGGAGGCGTGGCGAGAGACCAGTAAGCCGCGAGCTGTACTGCGGACGCGACGAATCTACACCGGGGGCAAGCGTCGTCGCGGCGACGTGGGGGTGGACAGTCTGGACTTCACTAAGAAGATCCTCCACATGGCCTGGCACCCCGAGGAGAACATCATCGCTATAGCCTCCACCAACAACCTCTACATCTTCCAGGACCGGGTCGGCCCCGACACACAGGGTCCAGACCTGGGTTCAAATACCATTTAACACCGGGTCGGCCCCGACACACAGGGTCCAGACCTGGGTTCAAATACCATTTAACACCGGCTCAGCCCCGACACACAGGGTCCAGACCTGGGTTCAAATACCTTTTAACACCGGGTCGGCCCCGACACACAGGGTCCAGACCTGGGTTCAAATACCATTTAACACCGGCTCGGCCCCGACACACAGGGTCCAGACCTGGGTTCAAATACCATTTAACACCGGGTCAGCCCCGATACACAGGGTCCAGACCTGGGTTCAAATACCATTTAACACCGGGTCGGCCCCGACACACAGGGTCCACACACACACACACACACACACACACACACACACACACACACACACACACACACACACACACACACACACACACACACACACATCCTAACCCTAAACACACGCACACACACACACACACACACACACTGATTGTTGCACACAAATTGAAAGGAAATAACAAAAACATCAGAGACTCCATGGAATGAGTTGGACAGGCCTGAGATCAGTCTATAAGGTGAATGAGTTGGACAGGCCTGAGATCAGTCTATAAGGGGAGTTGGACAGGCCTGAGATCAGTCTATAAGGGGAGTTGGACAGGCCTGAGATCAGTCTATAAGATGAATGAGTTGGACAGGCCTGAGATCAGTCTATAAGATGAATGAGTTGGACAGGCCTGAGATCAGTCTATAAGATGAATGAGTTGGACAGGCCTGAGATCAGTCTATAAGGTGAATGAGTTGGACAGGCCTGAGATCAGTCTATAAGATGAATGAGTTGGACAGGCCTGAGATCAGTCTATAATGTGAATGAGTTGGACAGGCCTGAGATCAGTCTATAAGATGAATGAGTTGGACAGGCCTGAGATCAGTCTATAAGGTGAATGAGTTGGACAGACCTGAGATCAGTCTATAAGATGAATGAGTTGGACAGGCCTGAGATCAGTCTATAAGGTGAATGAGTTGGACAGGCCTGAGAACAGTCTATAAGGTGAATGAGTTGGACAGGCCTGAGATCAGTCTATAAGGTGAATGAGTTGGACAGGCCTGAGATCAGTCTATAAGATGAATGAGTTGGACAGGCCTGGGATCAGTCTATAAGGGGAATGAGTTGGACAGGCCTGAGATCAGTCTATAAGGAGAATGAGTTGGACAGGCCTGAGATCAGTCTATAAGATGAATGAGTTGGACAGGCCTGAGATCAGTCTATAAGATGAATGAGTTGGACAGGCCTGAGATCAGTCTATAAGGTGAATGAGTTGTACAGGCCTGAGATCAGTCTATAAGATGAATGAGTTGGACAGGCCTGAGATCAGTCTATAAGATGAATTAGTTGGACAGGCCTGAGATCAGTCTATAAGATGAATGAGTTGGACAGGCCTGAGATCAGTCTATAAGGTGAATGAGTTGGACAGGCCTGAGATCAGTCTATAAGATGAATGAGTTGGACAGGCCTGAGAATCAGTCTATAAGATGAATGAGTTGGACAGGCCTGAGATCAGTCTATAAGGGGAATGAGTTGGACAGGCCTGAGATCAGTCTATAATGTGAATGAGTTGGACAGGCCTGAGATCAGTCTATAAGATGAATGAGTTGGACAGGCCTGAGATCAGTCTATAAGATGAATGAGTTGGACAGACCTGAGATCAGTCTATAAGATGAATGAGTTGGGACAGGCCTGAGATCAGTCTATAAAATGAATGAGTTGGACAGGCCTGAGATCAGTCTATAAGATGAATGAGTTGGACAGACCTGAGATCAGTCTATAAGGGGAGTTGGACAGGCCTGAGGTCAGTCTATAAGATGAATGAGTTGGACAGGCCTGAGATCAGTCTATAAGATGAATGAGTTGGACAGGCCTGAGATCAGTCTATAAGGTGAATGAGTTGGACAGGCCTGAGATCAGTCTATAAGATGAATGAGTTGGACAGGCCTGAGATCAGTCTATAATGTGAATGAGTTGGACAGGCCTGAGATCAGTCTATAAGGGGAGTTGGACACCCCTGAGTTCACTATCTAAGGTGTCTGAAGACAGAGGTAGGTGGTGTGTGTGTCCCAGACCGCAGTGACCCAGTGTGTGGATCCAATCACTGTTTATATTGTTATTTTAGTCAACAGTCACGAGACGTCCCGTTTAACAGATTCCCTTTATGATCACAAGACCTCAGCACACCTGGAAACACAGGACACCTTTACACACACTTGGATACACAGGACACCTTTACACACCTGGTGAGAGTGGACACTTATGGACCCCTTTACACACACCTGGTGAGAGTGGACACTTCTGGACACCTGGTGACCCATCTGGATTAATCTAGACACCTGGTGAGAGTGGACACTTCTGGACACCTTTACACACACCTGGTGAGAGTGGACACTTCTGGACACCTGGTGACCCATCTGGATTAATCTAGACACCTGGTGAGAGTGGACACTTCTGGACACCTTTACACACACCTGGTGAGAGTGGACACTTCTGGACACCTGGTGACTCATCTGGACACTTCTAGACATCTGGATGAATCTAGACACCTGGTGACCCATCAAGACACCTGATGACCCATCTGGATGAATCTAGACACCTGGTGACTCATCTAGATGAATCTAGACACCTGGTGACCCATCTGGATTAATCTCGACATCTGGTGACCCATCTGGATGAATCTAGACACCTGGTGACCCATCTGGACACATCTAGACACCTGGTGACCCATCTAGACACCTGGTGACTCATCAAGATGAATCTAGACACCTGGTGACCCATCTGGATTAATCTAGACACCTGGTGACTCATCAGGATTAATCTAGACACCTGGTGACCCATCTGGATGAATCTAGACACCTGGTGACCCATCTTGACACCTGGTGACTCATCTGGATGAATCTGGACACCTGGTGACTAATCTAGATTAATCTAGACACCTGGTGACTCATCTAGATTAATCTAGACACCTGGTGACTCATCTAGATTAATCTAGACACCTGGTGACCCATCTGGATGAATCTAGACACCTGGTGAGTCATCTGGATTAATCTAGACACCTGGTGACCCATCTGGATTAATCTAGACACCTGGTGACTCATCTGGATTAATCTAGACACCTGGTGACCCTTCTAGACACCTGGTGACCCATCTGGATGAATCTAGACACCTGGTGACCCATCTGGATGAATCTAGACACCTGGTGACCCATCTGGATTAATCTAGACACCTGGTGACCCATCTAGACACACCTAGACACCTGGTGACCCATCTGGATTAATCTAGACACCTGGTGACCCATCTGGATTAATCTAGACACCTGATGACCCATCTGGATTAATCTAGACACCGGGTGACCCATCTGGATTAATCTAGACACCTGGTGACCCATCTGGATTAATCTAGACACCTGGTGACCCATCTGGATTAATCTAGACACCTGGTGACTCATCTGGATTAATCTAGACACATGGTGGGACATCTGGAGACATCTAGACACCTGGTGACCCATCTGGATTAATCTAGACACCTGGTGACTCATCTGGATTAATCTAGACACATGGTGGGACATCTGGACACATCTAGACACCTGGTGACTCATCTGGATTAATCTAGACACCTGGTGACCAATCTGGATTAATCTAGACTCCTGGTGACTCATCTGGACACATCTAGACACCTGGTGACTCATCTGGATTAATCTAGACACCTGGTGACCCATCTGGATTAATCTAGACACCTGGTGACCCATCTGGATTAATCTAGACACCTGGTGACTCATCTGGACACATCTAGACACCTGGTGACTCATCTGGATTAATCTAGACACCTGGTGACCCATCTGGATTAATCTAGACACCTGGTGACCAATCTGGATTAATCTCGACACCTGGTGGCCCATCTGGATGAATCTAGACACCCGGTGACCCATCTGGATTAATCTACACACCTGGTGACCCATCTGGATACATCTAGACACCTGGTGACCCATCTGGATACATCTAGACACCTGGTGACCCATCTGGATGAATCTAGACACCTGGTGACACATCTGGATACATCTAGACACCTGGTGACACCTGGACAAGCTGATCCTAGATCTGTGCCTAAGAGCAACTTCTACCCCGAGCTACTAAATCACTTGTGCTTCCATCCATCCACTCATATAGGCCCAAATTGACCTTTTTCCCTATATTGTGCACACCTTTGACATGGGACCATATGACTCTGGTCAGAAGTAGTGCCCTATAAAGGGAATACTAGGTTGATCATATTCTCATGTCTGTCTGCCTGTCTGTCTGTAACCTAGTTATCTCAGTGGTCAACCCTTACATAGAGTCATAGCTATGTAGTGAAACTATGCAGGATTTTGTTCCTGACCACCACCAACACACTTTGAATATAGCTAATCAAGTGGATGAGTCAAAAATCAGGTGGGTTAGTGCAAGGCTGGAACTAAAGCCTGCACATCTTATACTGATGGTCTTCTAGGGTTGATGGCCACTGGTTTTAAGGGGCAATATGGGACTGATGCACTTCTAGGGTTGGTGGCCACTAGTTTAAAGGGGCAATGTGGGACTGATGCACTTCTAGGGTTGGTGGCCACTAGTTTAAAGGGGCAATATGGGACTGATGCACTTCTAGGGTTGGTGGCCACTAGTTTAAAGGGGCAATCTGGGACTGATGCACTTCTAGGGTTGGTGGCCACTAGTTTAAAGGGGCAATCTGGGACTGATGCACTTCTAGGGTTGGTGGCCACTGGTTTTAAGGGGCAATATGGGACTGATGCACTTCTAGGGTTGGTGGCCACTGGGTTTAAGGGCAATATGGGACTGATGCACTTCTAGGGTTGGTGGCCACTAGTTTAAAGGGGCAATGTGGGACTGATGCACTTCTAGGGTTGGTGGCCACTGGTTTTAAGGGGCAATATGGGACTGATGCACTTCTAGGGTTGGTGGCCACTGGTTTTAAGGGGCAATATGGGACTGATGCACTTCTAGGGTTGGTGGCCACTGGGTTTAAGGGGCAATATGGGACTGATGCACTTCTAGGGTTGGTGGCCACTAGTTTAAAGGGGCAATGTGGGATTGATGCTCGTCCGGGGTTGGTGGCCACTAGTTTAAAGGGGCAATCTGGGACTGATGCACTTCTAGGGTTGGTGGCCACTAGTTTAAAGGGGCAATGTGGGACTGATGCACTTCTAGGGTTGGTGGCCACTAGTTTAAAGGGGCAATGTGGGACTGATGCTCGTCCGGGGTTGGTGGCCACTGGTTTAAAGGGGCAATCTGGGACTGATGCACTTCTAGGGTTGGTGGCCACTAGTTTAAATGGGCAATGTGGGACTGATGCACTTCTAGGGTTGGTGGCCACTAGTTTAAAGGGGCAATGTGGGACTGATGCTCGTCCGGGGTTGGTGGCCACTGGTTTAAAGGGGCAATATGGGACTGATGCACTTCTAGGGTTGGTGGCCACTAGTTTAAAGGGGCAATCTGGGACTGATGCTCGTCCGTGGTTGGTGGCCACTGGTTTAAAGGGGCAATCTGGAGTTCTGCAACATCACACCGCTTGAGTTCTCTCTCCTCCAATCATACACAGTAGTGTAGTGACGTCAGCGCGGCAACCTCACGGCTAACCAATCAGTAAGAGTGTTGTTGTGCTGTGGTTAGGACCATTGCAACAGTAGCATGTTATCCAGTGTTACTGTCGTTGTATATCTATCATACCTGTATAATTAACCGTTATCTGAACACTCCAAATGAACACTTGATGAAGGAATGTGTACAACAAAATAAATTAAATGATATGAACCTGAGGATCAATCGTGGTGTTGATTATTTGATGAAACTGTGTTTTTGTGTGACATTGTTTGTGGGCGACTGTCTTCTTCATCACATCCTACAGGAGGCCTGGTGCTGTAAAAGAGCTTTACAGTAACCCAGCCTAGGCCCTAATGAAAGAGCTTTAAAGTAACCCAGCCTAGACCCTAATGAAAATGCTTTACAGTAACCCAGCCTAGACCCTAATGAAAATGCTTTACAGTAACCCGGCCTAGACCCTAATGAAAGAGCTTTACAGTAACCCAGCCTAGACCCTAATGGAAGAGCTTTACAGTAACCCAGCCTAGACCCTAATGGAAGAGCTTTACAGTAACCCAGCCTAGACCCTAATGAAAGAGCTTTACAGTAACCCAGCCTAGACCCTAATGAAAGAGCTTTACAGTAACCCAGCCTAGACCCTAATGAAAATGCTTTACAGTAACCCAGCCTAGACCCTAATGAAAGAGCTTTACAGTAACCCGGCCTAGACCCTAATGAAAGAGCTTTACAGTAACCCAGCCTAGACCCTAATGAAAGAGCTTTACAGTAACCCAGCCTAGACCAAGAGCAAGAAAAGCAGAAGCCAGACCACAGTGTCTGTAAGGTGTGCGTAGTGAGGTGCGTAGTGAGGTGTGTAGTGAGGTGCGTACTGGCGGCAGAGAAATCAGGCGCAGGAGAGTGTTAAGACTGTGTTACAACGGTGCAGTTTAATAATACAAATCACAGTGAACAAAAACAATAAATAAATACAATGGAACGGAACCCTTCGCACATGAGACATAACGTGCACAAACTCTTACAAATCAACAATACCCGGACAAGGACGTGGAGGGGGAACAGAGGGTTAAATACACCACATGTAATTGATGGAACTGAAACCAGGTGTGAGGGAAGACGAGACAAAACAAATGGAAAATCAAAAAGGTGGATCGGCGATGGCTAGAAGGCCGGTGACGTCGACCGCCGAACGAACTTCGGCTGAAGTCTTGACAGTGACATATTTGGCACAACGGTTGGGATGCCAGTTGTATCAGAGTTTTTCTGCACACAAATAAAAATACACAAGCGTGTGGAGACACTGCTCAATGGATCTGCAACAAACTCTTCATTGCATCACAAAAAAAAAAAAAAATCAGATCACAACCATTGTGTCCAATGTGTTTTAGATCAGTTGGCAGGAACCTGAGTGTGAACGGGACCCAAAACTACAAAACACAAACCTAAGCTGTGACTGAGTTGAACAGACAGTGAAACTGAGACTCAGGGCTAACGGATGGCTGATACCTCTCACTGCGCCAGGGAGAGGACCAAATATACATCAAAAAAACGTGTTTCAGTTTCTCAAAGACGTGTTTGAACATGGCATGGTTCTTGTCAGTGTAGTCTATATCTGTGTGTGTAAGGTTGTAAAATTCAAGTAACTTTCAATTAAATTCTCAGGATTTCCCGCTTGTCTCCCCACCCCCTGATTCCCGGGAATCTCCCAAACTGGAAAACCTGGGAATCTTGGGAAAATGACTGGAATTTTCCAAACTTTTCTGTGTGCTTCACTACACTGCCCTGACCAGTTGTAAGACAGTGCAGTGAATGTATCCGATGCTACATGATACATTACTGCATCAGTATAATATGTCTCGTTATTTAAAAAAAGAGAGAATTCATTCATTAATTCAACATTCATTCTAATTTAATTTAAAGTTTGTACATTTAAAAAAAAATAAAAATACCAATTTTAAATTTACACACTTAACAAGATAAGAGCATAGAGAGTGTTTTGTAGATGCTGAGAAAGCAATGTATGTTTTAAATAACATTCTTACAACATACTAATGTTTTTAAATAGCATTCTTTTTTTAATGTTCTGAGAACAGGACTTTAAATTAAAACCATGAGGAAACCTGTAGGAAACGTTATGCTGAAGTACTGAAATTAAATATTTTAATGTTCTCTGAACGTGACTAAGTAGAACCATGAGGAAACCTGTAGAAAACGTTATGCTGAAGTACTGATATTAATTATTTGTATGTTCTCTGAACATTCTGAGACCATGACTAAATAAAACAATGAGGAAACCTGTAGAAAACGTTATGCTGAAGTACTGATATTAATTATTTGTATGTTCTCTGAACATTCTCTGAGACCATGACTAAATAAAACAATCAGGAAACCTGTAGGAAACGTTATGCTGAAGTACTGATATGAATTATTTGTATGTTCTCTGAACATTCTCTGAGACCATGACTAAATAGAACAATGAGGAAACCTGTGGGAAACGTTATGCTGAAGAACTGACATTCCCAAAAGAAGAACGTTGTTTCTTAACGTTCTCTGAACAAATTTGAGAACATTAATTTATATCGAACCGTGAGGAAACGTTATTGGAAAGTTGTATGCAATAGAACACAATCTCACCAAGCTCTAAGATGTTCGCCTTTCCTTTATTTAACTAGGCAAGTCACCGAAGAACTAATTCTTATCTTACATTGACGGCCTATCCTGGGCCAAACCCGGGCCAAACCCCCCGGCCGACGCTGGGACAATTGTGCGCCGCCCTATGGGACTTCACGATAACGGCCGGTTGTGATACAGGCCCCGGATCGAACCAGGGTCTTTAGTGACGCCTCTAGTGCTGCGACGCGGTGCCTTTAAACCGCTGCGCCACTCGGGTTAACATATGGTTTTCAGAACGTTATGTGCTAGCTGGAAACATCCAAAAGTTACTAAGTGCTACATTTCAGATAAACCACTGCAAATACATACATACATACATACATACATACATACATACATACATACATACATACATACATACATACATACATACATTACGTAGTTGTAGTACTATATAGATACATAGATATGCTACATATTCTACATACACAAGTCATCAGTGTGTTCCTAAGACAGTTAAATACACAACTCTTAATACTATATTTGTAAGGGCTGTTCCTCTGAAATCTTCATTCACCATGATTCCCTCGGGTCTTCCGCCAGTTATCCCCGTTTTAAAAAGACCACTCTGGCTATTTGTGAACCGTTTCCCATTGAGAAAAGACAGCGCCAGTGGAAATACATTCAGGTAATGCAGTTTACAGATGACCCACTTCCTCGTTTGATTTCAGCTCTCCGGGTGTTTCTGCCCGATAAGATACAATCTGACCCAACCATCCATTCCCGTCGTTAAAACGCTGACGTTGCCGTGGTAACGAGTCGCCTCATGAAGAAAAAAATAAAAATACAAAATGGCTTCCGGAAGAGAACAGCAGCAACTGTGTGTAACTGTAGCAACCGTTCTCTTTCGGGTGTTCCAACCAGAGACACGCCCCTTTTCACGCCTCCGTCCATCAACCCATCCCTCTAATCACTACGTTGCTCTACAAATGAAGGTGTATTGAATTGAATTCCTTCATTCATCCATTTCCTATTCCCCCCCCCCCCCCCAGGTCCATTTTGAAAAATGGCTGCCACTGTCTCTTCCACCACTAGTTGGTCACACGTTGATGCTTTAGGACAGAAAGGGGGGGGGGGCAAGGTCCAAGACAAACTATTGTAAACATTAAAACATTCCAGGACAAAAATAAAGTTGTGCTGAATTGAAATCCTTCTATCCATCTATTCCTCTTTGTATTTTTCACACTGTCACCACATCTCTCTCCTTCCTCGTCCTGTCACTACATCTCTCTCCTTCCTCGTCCTGTCACTACATCTTTCTCCTTCCTCGCCCTGTCACACGTCGATACGTGCTGAGAGGAAGGGAGAGAAGAAGAAGTCGAACGCGAACTTGACGGAGTTGAGTGTGGTCCGTCTCCAGTCTCTCTCGATCTTCACCTGCAGAGAGGAAAGTACAGACACATGGTCCTCCATAAGGCAGTTGGGTAGGAGCTTGCAAAAGCTAGGAGAGTGGGTTCGATTCCCGGGGCCTCCCATGTGTAAAATGTATGCCAGCATGACTAACTGTCTCCGGGGAGAATTATCTGCTAAATGGCACTATATGTTACCTGTCCGGCAGAGGTCAGAAGGGAGGAGTCACAGTCCAGACAGTAGATGGCCTTTAGCTCGAATGACGGGACCTGGCCCCCCAGACGACCCTCCAACGTAGTGCTGAACTCCACCAGGCTGCCGGGCTGCAGGCGCAGCAACACCTAGACAACACCAACAGCATTTAGGATAATCATAATAGCAGCAACACCAACAGCTTCATCATTTAGCCATTTAGGATAATCATAATCAATTAGGATAACCATTTAGGATAATCATAATCAATTAGGATAACCATTTAGGATAATCATAATCAATTAGGATAACCATTTAGGATAATCATAATCAATTAGGATAACCATTTAGGATAATCATAATCAATTAGGATAACCATTTAGGATAATCATAATCAATTAGGATAACCATTTAGGATAATCATAATCAATTAGGATAACCATTTAGGATAATCATAATCAATTAGGATAACCATTTAGGATAATCATAATCAATTAGGATAACCACTTCGGATAATCATAATCAATTAGGATAACCACTTCGGATAATCATAATCAATTAGGATAACCATTTAGGATAATCATAATCAATTAGGATAACCATTTAGGATAATCATAATCAATTAGGATAACCATTTAGGATAATCATAATCAATTAGGATAGCCACTTCGGATAATCATAATCAATTAGGATAACCATTTAGGATAATCATAATCAATTAGGATAACCATTTAGGATAATAATTTAGGATAATAATTTAGGACAGTAATTTAGGATAATCATAATAATTTAGGATAATAATTTAGGATAACAATTTAGGATAATCATAATAATTTAGGATAATCAATTAGGATAACCATTTAGGATAATCATAATCAATTAGGATAACCATTTAGGAGAATCATAATCAATTAGGATAACCATTTAGGATAATCATAATCAATTAGGATAACCATTTAGGAAAATCATAATCAATTAGGATAACCATTTAGGATAATCATAATCAATTAGGATAACCATTTAGGATAATCATAATCAATTAGGGTAACCATTTAGGATAATCATAATCAATTAGGATAACCATTTAGGATAATCATAATCAATTAGGATAGCCATTTAGGATAATCATAATCAATTAGGATAACCATTTAGGATAATCATAATCAATTAGATAACCATTTAGGATAATCATAATCAATTAGGATAACCATTTAGGATAATCATAATCAATTAGGATAACCATTTAGGATAATCATAATCAATTAGGATAACCATTTAGGATAATCATAATCAATTAGGATAACCATTTAGGATAATCATAATCAATTAGGATAGCCATTTAGGATAATCATAATCAATTAGGATAACCATTAAGGATAATCATTTCGGAAAATCATAATTTCGGATAATAATTTTGGATAATCAAAATCATTTTGGATAATCAACCATTTCGGATAATAATTTCGAATAATCATAATAATTTAGGTTAATAATTTAGGATAATCATAACCATTTCAGATAACCATTTAGGCATTTTAGCAGATGCTTTTTTACAAAGTTACTTACGGTCATGCATACATACATTTTACATTCGGGAGACCCCAGTAGGTTAATCATTTTAATGTAAAGTTATTTAATGAGAACACCGAGATACCAACAGAGTCGTGTATTTAGAGTGTAAAGACAGTGAGGTTTATGCACAATGAAAAGGCCGAACTCTGTCAATAAATGGCTTTGGACAACACCAACAGCAACAGGTTAATAATGATCATCGTTAGAACAGGGTTCTGTGAGTACCTAAAGGAACAGGGTTTACCTGTCTGAACTCATGACTGGCCACCAGTTTGATGTCTCTGGCCCGGTCCTCTGGAATCCCGTCTTCCTCGGGCATCCCCACGCCCACCTCAAATCAAACATTGATTATAGAACATTTAAAAAATTTAAAAATATAACACTTTACATTAAAACAATAAAAAACAATAAAATGAAAAGCAGTAAAAGTGGATAAGTAACAGCTCATAAAACATATATAGTATGTTCACAACTGTTACTGAATCAAGTAAACTGTTAATGAATCAAGTAAACTGTTACTGAATCAAGTAAACTGTTACTGAATCAAGTAAACTGTTACTGAATCAAGTAAACTGTTACTGAATCAAGTAGACTGTTACTGAATCAAGTAGACTGTTACTGAATCAAGTAGACTGTTACTGAATCAAGTAGACTGTTACTGAATCAAGTAAACTGTTACTGAATCAAGTAAACTGTTACTGAATCAAGTAAACTGTTACTGAATCAAGTAGACTGTTACTGAATCAAGTAGACTGTTACTGAATCAACTAAACTGTTACTGAATCAAGTAAACTGTTACTGAATCAAGTAAACTGTTACTGAATCAAGTAAACTGTTACTGAAT
This sequence comes from Oncorhynchus masou masou, assembly GCF_036934945.1. Lineage (NCBI taxonomy): Eukaryota > Metazoa > Chordata > Actinopteri > Salmoniformes > Salmonidae > Oncorhynchus > Oncorhynchus masou. Next base: position 36,447 of record NW_027000337.1, read on the forward strand.
CAAGTAAACTGTTACTGAATCAAGTAAACTGTTACTGAATCAAGTAAACTGTTACTGAATCAAGTAAACTATCAGCGGGTAGAACAGAGTGTATCTACAACTATTACTGATTAAAGGTCCTGGTCCCTTGGGGCCCAGCGGGTAGAACAGAGTATATCTACAACTATTACTGATTAAAGGTCCCGGTCCCATGGGGCCCAGCAGGTAGAATAGAGAGTATCTACAACTATTACTGGTCCCTTGGGTCCCAGCGGGTAGAACAGAGTATATCTACAACTATTACTGGTCCCATGGGGCCCAGCGGGTAGAACAGAGTATATCTACAACTATTACTGGTCCCTTGGGGCCCAGCGGGTAGAACAGAGAGTATCTACAACTATTACTGGTCCCTTGGGCCCAGTGGGTAGAACAGAGAGTATCTACAACTATTACTGGTCCCTTGGGGCCCAGCGGGTAGAACAGAGTATATCTACAACTATTACTGGTCCCATGGGGCCCAGCGGGTAGAACAGAGAGTATCTACAACTATTACTGGTCCCTTGGGGCCCAGTGGGTAGAACAGAGAGTATCTACAACTATTACTGGTCCCTTGGGTCCCAGCGGGTAGAACAGAGTATATCTACAACTATTACTGGTCCCATGGGGCCCAGCGGGTAGAACAGAGTATATCTACAACTATTACTGGTCCCATGGGGCCCAACGGGTAGAACAGAGTATATCTACAACTATTACTGGTCCCATGGGGCCCAGCGGGTAGAACAGAGTATATCTACAACTATTACTGGTCCCATGGGGCCCAACGGGTAGAACAGAGTATATCTACAACTATTACTGGTCCCATGGGGCCCAGCAGGTAGAACAGAGTATATCTACAACTATTACTGGTCCCATGGGGCCCAGCAGGTAGAACAGAGAGTATCTACAACTATTACTGATTAAAGGTCCCGGTCCCATGGGGCCCAGCGGGTAGAACAGAGAGTATCTACAACTATTACTGGTCCCGTGGGGCCCAGCGGGTAGAACAGAGAGTATCTACAACTATTACTGGTCCCGTGGGGCCCAGCGGGTAGAACAGAGTATATCTACAACTATTACTGGTCCCTTGGGGCCCAGCAGGTAGAACAGAGTATATCTACAACTATTACTGGTCCCATGGGGCCCAGCGGGTAGAACAGAGAGTATCTACAACTATTACTGGTCCCATGGGGCCCAGCGGGTAGAACAGAGTATATCTACAACTATTACTGGTCCCATGGGGCCCAGCGGGTAGAACAGAGTATATCTACAACTATTGCTGGTCCCTTGGGGCCCAGCGGGTAGAACAGAGAGTATCTACAACTATTACTGGTCCCTTGGGGCCCAGCAGGTAGAACAGAGAGTATCTACAACTATTACTGGTCCCTTGGGGCCCAGCGGGTAGAACAGAGAGTATCTACAACTATTACTGGTCCCATGGGGCCCAGCGGGTAGAACAGAGTATATCTACAACTATTACTGGTCCCTAGGGGCCCAGCAGGTAGAACAGAGAGTATCTACAACTATTACTGGTCCCATGGGGCCCAGCGGGTAGAACAGAGTATATCTACAACTATTACTGGTCCCATGGGGCCCAGCGGGTAGAACAGAGTATATCTACAACTATTACTGGTCCCATGGGGCCCAACGGGTAGAACAGAGAGTATCTAGAACTATTACTGGTTGGTCCCTTGGGGCCCAGCGGGTAGAACAGAGTATATCTACAACTATTACTGATTAAAGGTCCCGGTCCCATGGGGCCCAGCAGGTAGAATAGAGAGTATCTACAACTATTACTGGTCCCTTGGGGCCCAGCAGGTAGAACAGAGTATATCTACAACTATTACTGGTCCCATGGGGCCCAGCAGGTAGAACAGAGTATATCTACAACTATTACTGGTCCCTTGGGGCCCAGCGGGTAGAACAGAGAGTATCTACAACTATTACTGGTCCCATGGGGCCCAGCGGGTAGAACAGAGTATATCTACAACTATTACTGGTCCCTTGGGGCCCAGCGGGTAGAACAGAGAGTATCTACAACTATTACTGGTCCCATGGGGCCCAGCGGGTAGAACAGAGTATATCTACAACTATTATTGGTCCCTTGGGGCCCAGCGGGTAGAACAGAGTATATCTACAACTATTACTAGTCCCTTGGGGCCCAGCGGGTAGAACAGAGTATATCTACAACTATTACTGGTCCCTTGGGGCCCAGCAGGTAGAACAGAGTATATCTACAACTATTACTAGTCCCTTGGGGCCCAGCGGGTAGAACAGAGTATATCTACAACTATTACTAGTCCCTTGGGGCCCAGCGGGTAGAACAGAGTATATCTACAACTATTACTGGTCCCATGGGGCCCAGCGGGTAGAACAGAGTATATCTACAACTATTACTGGTCCCTTGGGGCCCAGCGGGTAGAACAGAGAGTATCTACAACTATTACTGGTCCCTTGGGGCCCAGCGGGTAGAACAGAGAGTATCTACAACTATTACTGGTCCCATGGGGCCCAGCAGGTAGAACAGAGTATATCTACAACTATTACTGGTCCCTTGGGGCCCAGCAGGTAGAACAGAGTATATCTACAACTATTACTGGTCCCAAGGGGCCCAGCGGGTAGAACAGAGAGTATCTAGAACTATTACTGGTCCCATGGGGCCCAGTGGGTAGAACAGAGTATATCTACAACTATTACTGGTCCCTTGGGGCCCAGCAGGTAGAACAGAGTATATCTACAACTATTACTGGTCCCTTGGGGCCCAGCGGGTAGAACAGAGTATATCTACAACTATTACTGGTCCCTTGGGGCCCAGCGGGTAGAACAGAGAGTATCTAGAACTATTACTGGTCCCATGGGGCCCAGCGGGTAGAACAGAGTATATCTACAACTATTACTGGTCCCTTGGGGCCCAGCAGGTAGAACAGAGTATATCTACAACTATTACTGATTAAAGGTCCCGGTCCCATGGGGCCCAGCAGGTAGAACAGAGTATATCTACAACTATTACTGATTAAAGGTCCCGGTCCCTTGGGGCCCAGCGGGTAGAACAGAGAGTATCTACAACTATTACTGGTCCCTTGGGGCCCAGCGGGTAGAACAGAGTATATCTACAACTATTATTAGTCCCTTGGGGCCCAGCGGGTAGAACAGAGTATATCTACAACTATTACTGGTCCCGTGGGGCCCAGCAGGTAGAACAGAGTATATCTACAACTATTACTGGTCCCTTGGGGCCCAGCGGGTAGAACAGAGAGTATCTACAACTATTACTGGTCCCATGGGGCCCAGCGGGTAGAACAGAGAGTATCTACAACTATTACTGGTCCCTTGGGGCCCAGCGGGTAGAACAGAGAGTATCTACAACTATTACTGGTCCCAAGGGGCCCAACGGGTACAACTATTACTGATTAAAGGTCCCGGTCCCTTGGGGCCCAGCGGGTAGAACAGAGAGTATCTACAACTATTACTGGTCCCTTGGGGCCCAGCAGGTAGAACAGAGAGTATCTACAACTATTACTGGTCCCTTGGGGCCCAGCGGGTAGAACAGAGAGTATCTACAACTATTACTGGTCCCATGGGGCCCAGCGGGTAGAACAGAGAGTATCTACAACTATTACTGATTAAAGGTCCCGGTCCCTTGGGGCCCAGCGGGTAGAACAGAGAGTATCTACAACTATTACTGGTCCCTTGGGGCCCAGCAGGTAGAACAGAGAGTATCTACAACTATTACTGGTCCCATGGGGCCCAGTGGGTAGAACAGAGTATATCTACAACTATTACTGGTCCCTTGGGGCCCAGCGGGTAGAACAGAGAGTATCTACAACTATTACTGGTCCCTTGGGGCCCAGCGGGTAGAACAGAGTATATCTACAACTATTACTGGTCCCTTGGGGCCCAGCGGGTAGAACAGAGAGTATCTACAACTATTACTGGTCCCTTGGGGCCCAGCGGAGTAGAACAGAGTATATCTACAACTATTACTGGTCCCTTGGGGCCCAGCGGGTAGAACAGAGAGTATCTACAACTATTACTGGTCCCTTGGGGCCCAGCGGGTAGAACAGAGTATATCTACAACTATTACTGGTCCCTTGGGGCCCAGCGGGTAGAACAGAGTATATCTACAACTATTACTGGTCCCTTGGGGCCCAGCGGGTAGAACAGAGAGTATCTACAACTATTACTGGTCCCTTGGGGCCCAGCGGGTAGAACAGAGTATATCTACAACTATTACTGGTCCCAAGGGGCCCAGTGGGTAGAACAGAGTATATCTACAACTATTACTGGTCCCTTGGGGCCCAGCAGGTAGAACAGAGTATATCTACAACTATTACTGGTCCCTTGGGGCCCAGCGGGTAGAACAGAGTATATCTACAACTATTACTGGTCCCTTGGGGCCCAGCGGGTAGAACAGAGAGTATCTACAACTATTACTGGTCCCATGGGGCCCAGCAGGTAGAACAGAGAGTATCTACAACTATTACTGGTCCCTTGGGGCCCAGCGGGTAGAACAGAGTATATCTACAACTCTTACTGAATAAACTACTACAACTAAATTACTAAAGTTACTCATTAAACTGAAAAAAGGCCCCGGTCCCTTGGGAACAGAGTATATCTACAACTATTACTGGTCCCATGGGGCCCAACGGGTACAACTATTACTGATTAAAGGTCCCGGACCCACGGGGCCCAGCAGGTAGAACATGGCTCTTGCAACACCAGGAAGTGAGTTCGATTCCCGCAGGGGACCAGTATGAAAAATGGACGGGAAAAAATATTCACTCAATACTGTAAGTCGCTCCGGAGAAGAGCGTCTGTTAAATGACTAAAAATGTAAAAGCCAGAGGCTAAAAAACGTAAACGTTGCCTGTATCTCTTACCTCCAACACATAGCTGTCGTATCGCTTCACGTGACACGTGTGTTTGGCCAAAGCCTTAATCACACACAGCTCCTCCTCTTCCTGCTGCCGGAGGAGGACGGCCGTCGGCGCGGCAACGCCAATCGCTGTGGCGTTGGCGTAGTCGGCGGTGGTGAGGTTAGCATTAGCGACGGTTGCCGTGGCGTCGGGGGTGTTGGAGTTGGCCGTTGAGGATGTGGAGGTGTTGGTAGAGTTGTTCCGCAGCGGGTCACATTTAGGATAGGTCTCTCCGTAAAGACAGCGTAACCAATCTCCCATGAACACCGGCAGCAGGTTGATGACGGACTGGGCTCCGTTCTCAGTTTCCGCTACACGCACCTGCCTGAACCTCCCGGTCCACGTCACCTGGAAATTATTTAAAAATAAAAAAATAAAAAAGTTTTTGTTGAAAATGGCACAATATTCCCTTTACATACAGTATAGCTGGTGTCAGAGTGTTTAAGTGATGTACCTGGTGTCCGTCCAGGTGTGTACAGAAGATCTGTGTCTGAGCCACACCTTTCACCTTCCAGGCAGGAGGACCACAGAGCTGCCCGTACTGTTTCCAGGTCAACGTAGAGTTATACCCCTAAACATCAACATTGCATTTCATTCAATTCAACTAAAGGTTAAATAAAATGAAATAAAATATGTAATTAAATCAGTGGAGTGCATTTAGCCATCTCTACACACTTTCCAGTACAAAGCCAAGTACAGCCCCAGTTACCATCCCATCCAGTCCAAAGCCAAGTACAGCCCCAGTTACCATCCCATCCAGTATAAAGCCAAGTACAGCCCCAGTTACCATCCCATCCAGTATAAAGCCAAGTACAGCCCCAGTTACCATCCCATCCAGTCCAAAGCCAAGTACAGCCCCAGTTACCATCCCATCCAGTATAAAGCCAAGTACAGCCCCAGTTACCATCCCATCCAGTACAAAGCCAAGTACAGCCCCAGTTACCATCCCATCCAGTATAAAGCCAAGTACAGCCCCAGTTACCATCCCATCCAGTATAAAGCCAAGTACAGCCCCAGTTACCATCCCATCCAGTATAAAGCCAAGTACAGCCCCAGTTACCATCCCATCCAGTATAAAGCCAAGTACAGCCCCAGTTACCATCCCATCCAGTACAAAGCCAAGTACAGCCCCAGTTACCATCCCATCCAGTATAAAGCCAAGTACAGCCCCAGTTACCATCCCATCCAGTATAAAGCCAAGTACAGCCCCAGTTACCATCCCATCCAGTATAAAGCCAAGTACAGCCCCAGTTACCATCCCATCCAGTATAAAGCCAAGTACAGCCCCAGTTACCATCCCATCCAGTATAAAGCCAAGTACAGCCCCAGTTACCATCCCATCCAGTATAAAGCCAAGTACAGCCCCAGTTACCATCCCATCCAGTATAAAGCCAAGTACAGCCCCAGTTACCATCCCATCCAGTACAAAGCCAAGTACAGCCCCAGTTACCATCCCATCCAGTATAAAGCCAAGTACAGCCCCAGTTACCATCCCATCCAGTATAAAGCCAAGTACAGCCCCAGTTACCATCCCATCCAGTACAAAGCCAAGTACAGCCCCAGTTATCATCCCATCCAGTACAAAGCCAAGTACAGCCCCAGTTACCATCCCATCCAGTATAACGCCAAGTACAGCCCCAGTTACCATCCCATCCAGTCCAAAGCCAAGTACAGCCCCAGTTACCATCCCATCCAGTGATACATTCACATAACTGCAATAGAATGAGCTCCCACATTATTGGGGACTGTGACACATGTTACTGTCCCAACACTATTGTTGTTTTGGCTTTGTACTCCAGCACTTTGGATTTGAAATGATACAATGACTAAGAGGTCAAAGTGCAGACTGTCAGATTTAATTTAAGGGTGAACTGTTGTTCGAAAATACAGTAATTTTTGCACATAGTCACCCCCATTTTAGGGGAACAAAAGGCATTGGGAAAATGCACTTATATGTGTATTAATGTAGTACAAAGTGTAGTATTTGGTCCCATATTCCTAGCATGTAATGAATTCCTAGCACGTAATGACCACATCAAGCTTGTGACTCCACAAAACTTGTTGGATACATTTGCAGTTTTTTTTTTTGTTGTGTTTCAGATTATTTAGTGCCCGTTAAAAATGAATGGTAAATAATGTATTGTGTGTCATTGTGAGCAAACTTTTATTGTGAATAATGTTGGTGCTACCATGGTTACGGAGAGTCCTAAATTGTTTGTGAATAAATGATGAGTGAGGAAGTAACAGACAGACAAATATCCTAGGCCCCCCCCCACCACCCCACCCTAAAATGCTAACCTCTCCTGTAATGGTGAGAGGTTAGCATGTTTTGGGGGTAGGATATTTCTGAACTTTCTCTCTTATCATTATTCACGATTCATTCAGGATTATCTGAGATCATGGTGGCGTCCACATTCATGTAGAAGTGTTTAGAAACATGTTCTATTCTTATTTACAATAAAAGTGACTCCAAAATGACACAATACATTATTTACCATTCATTTCTATTGGGCACAAAATAATCTGAAACACAACCAAAAACAAACAGCAAATGTATCCAACAAGTTTGTAGAATCACAAGCTCCAGGAATATGGGACCAAATACTACACTTTTTACTACTTAAAATATACATAAGTGAATTTATCACAATACCTTTGGTCTCCTAAAAATGGGGCGGACTATGTAGAAAAAGGGCTATAATTTCTAAATGTTTCATATGGATGAAAATACCCTAAAATTAAAGCTGACAGTCTGACCTTTAACCTTGAAATAATATTAGCATATTTCAAATCTGAAGTGCTGGAGGACAGAGTCAGAAAAATCTAAAATGTGTCACTGTCCCAATAGTTTTAGAGCTCACTTTATGTCTTGCTCACCCCCCCCTCCCCACACTTTTTATGTCTTTTTAAATTACTGTATTATTTATTTGCACACAAGGAAATACAAAACAATGTGATGGTTTTAAAAAAGACAAGAGAAAAGTAAAAACCCTCAGGGATTTATAAGGCACCTCCCCCTTTCAAATATTCATATAATTAACCCCTCCCCCTTTCAAATATTCATATAAGTAACCCCTCCCCCTTTCAAATATTCATATAATTAACCCCTCCCCCTTTCAAATATTCATATAATTAGCCCCTCCCTCTTTCAAATATTCATAGAATTAACCCCTCCCAAATATTCATGGCATTAACCCCTCCCCCTTTACCTGCAGTCCCTCGGAGTGGAACACGTACATCCAGAAGAACAGCATCACCATGGTGACGCAGCACAGGATGAGCTTGACGGCGCCGCGTTGCGACATGGAGTGGAACACGTCCATGAGAGACAGGCCGAAGCGCGTCCACAGCCTCAGTGTCACCGGCACCGCACACACGGCCAGCGTCACAATCATCTGACAATTATAGAACAAAACTTTATTGACCCAACGCAATGTGGACATTACAGTGGTGTTATAGTGGTGTTAGTGGTGTTATAGTGGCGTTATAGTGGCGTTATAGTGGCATTATAGTGGTATTATAGTGGCGTTATAGTGATATTATAGTGGTATTATAGTGGCGTTATAGTGATATTATAGTGGTATTATAGGGGTGTTATAGGGGTGTTATAGTGACACCGCACACACGGCCAGTGTCACAATCATCGGACAATTAGAACAAAACTTTATTGACCCAACGCAATGTGGAAATGTGTCCCGAGTCAGACTACAGTGATTATAGTGGTATTATAGGAGTATTATAGTGACAGTGGCATTATACATTACATTTACATTTACATTTAAGTCATTTAGCAGACGCTCTTATCCAGAGCGACTTACAAATATAGTGGTATTATATTGGTATTGTAGTGACATTAGTGGTGTTACAGTGGTGTTATAGTGGTGTTATAGTGGTAATATAGTGACATTATAGTGGTGTTATAGTGGTGTTATAGTGGCGTTATAGTGGCGTTATAGTGGTATCATAGTGGTGTTATAGTGGTATCATAGTGGCGTTATAGTGGCGTTATAGTGGTGTTATAGTGGTGTTATAGTGGCGTTATAGTGGCGTTATAGTGGCGTTATAGTGACATTATAGTGGTATTGTAGTGGTATTGTAGTGACATTAGTGGTGTTATAGTGGTGTTATAGTGGTGTCATAGTGGTGTTATAGTGACATTATAGTGGTGTTGTAGTGACATTAAAGTGGCATTAAAGTGGCATAGTGGTATTATAGTGGTGTTATAGTGGTGTTATAGTGGTATTCTCGTGGCATTATAGTGGCGTTATAGTGGCGTTATAGTGGCGTTATAGTGGCGTTATAGTGGTGTTATAGTGGTATTAGTGGTATTATCGTGGCGTTATAGTGGCGTTATAGTGGCATTATAGTGGCGTTATAGTGGTGTTATAGTGGTGTTATAGTGGCATAGTGGTATTATAGTGGTGTTATAGTGGTATTATAGTGGTGTTATAGTGGTATTATAGTGGTATTGTAGTGACATTATAGTGGTATTATAGTGGTATTATAGTGGTATTATAGTGTTATTATAGTGACATAGTGACGTTATAGTGGTATTATAGTGGTGTTATAGTGGTATTATAGTGGTATTGTAGTGACATTATAGTGGTATTATAGTGGTATTATAGTGGTGTTTTAGTGGTATTATAGTGGTATCATAGTGGTATTATAGTGACGTTATAGTGGTATTATAGTGGTATTATAGTGGTGTTATAGTGGTATTATAGTGGTATTATAGTGGCATTATAGTGGCATTATAGTGGCATTATAGTGGTATTATAGTGACATTATAGTGGCATTATAGTGGCATTATAGTGGTATTATAGTGACATTATAGTGACAGTGGTATTATAGTGATATTATAGTGGTATTATAGTGGAATTATAGTGGCATTATAGTGACAGTGGTATTATAGTGGTGTTATAGTGGTATTATAGTGGTATTATAGTGACGTTATAGTGGTATTATAGTGACAGTGGTATTATAGTGGTGTTATAGTGGTATTATAGTGTTATTATAGTGACATTATAGTGACATTATAGTGGTATTATAGTGGTATTATAGTGACATTATAGTGACGTTATAGTGACGTTATAGTGGTGTTATAGTGGTATTATAGTGTTATTATAGTGGTATTATAGTGGTATTATAGTGGTATTATAGTGACATTATAGTGACATTATAGTGGCATTATAGTGGTATTATAGTGGTATTATAGTGTATAGTGGTATTATAGTGGTATTACAGTGTGTTGATTTGTGTATTTTGTAAACTGACCTCACTAAATGAAACGAATGCAAATGGACAATAAAGTTATGGTATCGCCATTTGGGAACACGACAGAAACGAATACCTAGGATAGGATAAAGTAATCCTTCTCACCCCCCCCCCCCCCCTTAAATGATTTAGATGCACTATTGTAAAGTGGCTGTTCCACTGGATGTCAGAAGGTGAATTCACCAATTTGTAAGTCGCTCTGGATAAGAGCGTCTGCTAAATGACTTAAATGTAATGTAAATGTAATGTTAAATGATCCCCGTCGTGTTTTTCAACTGTATGTACAGCGTGCATGTCTCTTTAAACTGCCGACCAATCATCACCTTGGTGAGCTCCAGCTCCAGGAACCATTTGACCAGCTGGATGAGGACCATGGCGGCCAGTCCCACGGCCAGCACGGGCAAGGCAAACAGGAACAGGAAGTAGCCAACGCAGGTCCGGATGAGCCCCACGGGGGAAGAGTTTTGGAGCAGCACCACAGAGAACTCACACCACAGGAAGCAGACCAAGTAGGGGACCAGGAAACAGTAGGTCCCACGGAAACCACGCTGCCTAGCCATACTGGGGGAGGAGAGGGAGAAAAGGGGGGGGGGGGGGGAGTGGGGAGGAGAGGCAGAGGAGGGATGGGTGGTGAGGAGAGGAGAGGAGGGATGGGTGGTGAGGAGAGGAGGGATGGGTGGTGAGGAGAGGAGAGGAGGGATGGGTGGTGAGGAGAGGAGAGGAGGGATGGGTGGTGAGGAGAGGAGAGGAGGGATGGGTGGTGAGGGAGAGGAGAGGAGGGATGGGTGGTGAGGAGAGGAGAGGAGGGATGGGTGGTGAGGAGAGGAGAGGAGGGATGGGTGGTGAGGAGAGGAGGGATGGGTGGTGAGGAGAGGAGAGGAGGGATGGGTGGTGAGGAGAGGAGGGATGGGTGGTGAGGAGAGGAGAGAGGGGTGGAGAGGAGAGGGAGGAGGGAGGGGGGATGAGAAACCAACATGTTACGGTGAAGCTGCAAATAGCATATTTTGGCCTGGATGACTTAGGCTTTTCAGCGACAACGTTCTAACTGAAAATGACTTTGCTACTCTTACTACATGGAGTAGAAAGCTGTGATTCCATTTATCTATTTTCCACTTAGCAGACATTCAGAGAGACTTCCAGGAGCGGGTAGGGATGCCTTGCTCAAGGACACATCAACAGGTTTTTCAACTTGTTGGTTCAGGGATTCAATCCAGCTACCTTTTGGTTGATGGACCAAGAGTCCAGCCACTAGGCTAACTAACGCCATACTCCATTGTGCTCGGCTGAAGAACAGGAAGTAGAGGTAGAGGTACTGACCTGAAGAACAGGAAGTAGAGGAACTGACCTGTAGAACAGGAAGTAGAGGTAGAGGTACTGACCTGAAGAACAGGAAGTAGAGGTATTGACCTGAAGGACAGGAAGTAGAGGTACTGACCTGTAGAACAGGAAGTAGAGGTAGAGGTACTGACCTGAACAACAGGAAGTAGAGGTAGAGATACTGACCTGAAGAACAGGAAGTAGAGGTAGAGGTACTAACCTGAAGAACAGGAAGTAGAGGTACTGACCTGAAGAACAGGAAGTAGAGGTACTAACCTGAAGAACAGGAAGTAGAGGTAGAGGTACTAACCTGAAGAACAGGAAGTAGAGGTAGAGGTACTGACCTGAACAACAGGAAGTAGAGGTAGCGGTACTGACCTGTAGAACAGGAAGTAGAGGTAGAGGTACTGACCTGTAGAACAGGAAGTAGAGGTAGAGGTACTAACCTGAAGAACAGGAAGTAGAGGTACTGACCTGAAGAACAGGAAGTAGAGGTACTGACCTGAAGAACAGGAAGTAGAGGTACTGACCTGAAGAACAGGAAGTAGAGGTACTGACCTGAAGAACAGGAAGTAGAGGTACTGACCTGTAGAACAGGAAGTAGAGGTAGAGGTACTAACCTGAAGAACAGGAAGTAGAGGTACTGACCTGAAGAACAGGAAGTAGAGGTACTAACCTGAAGAACAGGAAGTAGAGGTAGAGGTACTAACCTGAAGAACAGGAAGTAGAGGTAGAGGTACTGACCTGAACAACAGGAAGTAGAGGTAGCGGTACTGACCTGTAGAACAGGAAGTAGAGGTAGAGGTACTGACCTGTAGAACAGGAAGTAGAGGTAGAGGTACTAACCTGAAGAACAGGAAGTAGAGGTACTGACCTGAAGAACAGGAAGTAGAGGTACTGACCTGAAGAACAGGAAGTAGAGGTACTGACCTGAAGAACAGGAAGTAGAGGTACTGACCTGTAGAACAGGAAGTAGAGGTAGAGGTACTAACCTGAAGAACAGGAAGTAGAGGTAGAGGTACTGACCTGAACAACAGGAAGTAGAGGTAGCGGTACTGACCTGTAGAACAGGAAGTAGAGGTAGAGGTACTGACCTGTAGAACAGGAAGTAGAGGTAGAGGTACTGACCTGAAGAACAGGAAGTAGAGGTAGAGGTACTAACCTGAAGAACAGGAAGTAGAGGTACTGACCTGAAGAACAGGAAGTAGAGGTAGAGATACTGACCTGAAGAACAGGAAGTCGAGGTAGAGATACTGACCTGAAGAACAGGAAGTAGAGGTAGAGGTACTGACCTGAAGAACAGGAAGTAGAGGTAGAGGTACTGACCTGAAGAACAGGAAGTAGAGGTATTGACCTGAAGAACAGGAAGTAGAGGTAGAGGTACTGACCTGAAGAACAGGAAGTAGAGGTAGAGGTACTGACCTGAAGAACAGGAAGTAGAGGTACTGACCTGAAGAACAGGAAGTAGATGTACTGACCTGAAGAACAGGAAGTAGAGGTACTGACCTGAACAACAGGAAGTAGAGGTAGAGGTACTGACCTGAAGAACAGGAAGTAGAGGTAGAGGTACTGACCTGAAGAACAGGAAGTAGAGGTAGAGGTACTGACCTGAAGAACAGGAAGTAGAGGTAGAGGTACTGACCTGAACAACAGGAAGTAGAGTTAGAGGTACTGACCTGAAGAACAGGAAGTAGAGGTAGAGATACTGACCTGAAGAACAGGAAGTAGATGTAGAGGTACTGACCTGAAGAACAGGAAGTAGATGTAGAGGTACTGACCTGAAGAACAGGAAGTAGAGGTACTGACCTGAAGAACAGGAAGTAGAGGTACTGACCTGAACAACAGGAAGTAGAGGTAGAGGTACTGACCTGAAGAACAGGAAGTAGAGGTACTGACCTGAAGAACAGGAAGTAGAGGTACTGACCTGAAGAACAGGAAGTAGAGGTACTGACCTGAAGAACAGGAAGTAGAGGTAGAGATACTGACCTGAAGAACAGGAAGTAGAGGTAGAGGTACTGACCTGAAGAACAGGAAGTAGAGGTAGAGATACTGACCTGAAGAACAGGAAGTAGAGGTAGAGGTACTGACCTGCAGAACAGGAAGTAGAGGTACTGACCTGAAGAACAGGAAGTAGATGTACTGACCTGAAGAACAGGAAGTAGAGGTACTGACCTGAACAACAGGAAGTAGAGGTAGAGGTACTGACCTGAAGAACAGGAAGTAGAGGTAGAGGTACTGACCTGAAGAACAGGAAGTAGAGGTAGAGGTACTGACCTGAACAACAGGAAGTAGAGTTAGAGGTACTGACCTGAAGAACAGGAAGTAGAGGTAGAGATACTGACCTGAAGAACAGGAAGTAGATGTAGAGGTACTGACCTGAAGAACAGGAAGTAGAGGTACTGACCTGAAGAACAGGAAGTAGAGGTACTGACCTGAAGAACAGGAAGTAGAGGTACTGACCTGAAGAACAGGAAGTAGAGGTACTGACCTGAACAACAGGAAGTAGAGGTAGAGGTACTGACCTGAAGAACAGGAAGTAGAGGTAGAGGTACTGACCTGAAGAACAGGAAGTAGCGGTACTGACCTGAAGAACAGGAAGTAGAGGTAGAGGTACTGACCTGAAGAACAGGAAGTAGAGGTAGAGGTCCAGCAGGCAGGGCAGACTGATCTTCATCACCACTGAGTCCCCTAGTGGCAGGGTAGTGAAGGTGTGACTCAGCATCCTCAGCAGAACAGCACTCTGGGGCAGGAGACTGGTCAGGGAACACAAGGACGTTGCCACCTACAGACAGAACCAGACATAGGACCAGCAGTAATATGTGTTATAATATATATGGTCTCTGGTCTAAAGTAGTGCACTATATAGGGAGTAGGGCTCTGGTCTAAAGTGGTGCACTATATAGGGAATAGGGTGCCATAGGGCTCTGGTTTAAAGTTGTGCACTATATAGGGAATAGGGTGCCATAGGGCTCTGGTCTAAAGTGGTGCACTATATAGGGAATAGGGTGCCACAGGTCTCTGGTCTAAAGTGGTGCACTATATAGGGAATAGTGCTCTGGTCTAAAGTAGTGCACTATATAGGGAATAGGGCTCTGGTCTAAAGTAGTGCACTATATAGGGAATAGGGTGCCATTTGGCCTGTGCCTGACCTCAGTGATGAGCGCCCGTTTGGCGTAGGTGGCGCCCGAGGGACTCAGGCTCTTGTAGCTGACCACCGTGAACAAGATGGCTACCGTGGACAGCTCCGAGCAGGGGATCCATCCTATAATACAGACACACTGGTTAGCCTCTTATAGACACACACTACACACACTACACACACTACACACACTACACACACACACACCTTTATCAGCGACGGGAAAGGAAAAGACGATGAAGAACACCGATATCAGGAAGTAGAGGTAGGGTTCTAGATTGTTCCAGCCAAAGTTCGACTCTGCTTGCTCCACGTCCAGGCCAGGCTCAAACCTGGTCAGCAGGGTTGTTAGGGCACTGAAGTTCTCCCACGCCTGGAGAGGAGGAGGGGGAGGAGGAGGAGGAAGAGGAGGAGGAAGACAAAGAATAAGATGAGAGAAGAGTGTAATGTTAGTTTTAAGGAGAAGAGAAGAGGAGAGTGTAATGTTAGTTTGAGGAGAGGAGAGGGTAATGTTTGTTTGAGGAGAGGGTAATGTTAGTTTGAGGAGAGGAGAGGGCAATGTTAGTTTGAGGAGATGGCAACGTTAGTTTGAGGAGAGGGTAATGTTAGTTTGAGGAGAGGAGAGGGTAATGTTAGTTTGAGGAGAGGAGAGGGTAATGTTAGTTTGAGGAGAGGAGAGGGGAGGGTAATGCTAGTATGAGGATAGGAGAGGGGAGGGTAATGCTAGTATGAGGATATAGGAGAGGAGAGGGGAGGGTAATGTTAGTTTGAGGAGAGGAGAGGGGAGGGTAATGCTAGTATGAGGATAGGAGAGGAAAGGAGAGGGTAATGTTAGTTTGAGGAGAGGGTAATGTTAGTTTGAGGAGAGGGTAATGTTAGTTTGAGGAGAGGGTAATGTTAGTTTGAGGAGAGGGTAATGTTAGTTTGAGGATAGGAAATGAGAGGGTAATGTTAGTTTGAGGAGAGGGTAATGCTAGAATGAGGAGAGGAAAGGAGAGGGTAATGTTAGTTTGAGGAGAGGAGAGGGTAATGTTAGTTTGAGGAGAGGAGAGGGTAATGTTAGTATGAGGAGAGGGTAATGTTAGTTTGAGGGGAGGGGAGGAGAGGGTAATGTTAGTTTGAGGAGAGGAGAGGGTAATGTCAGTTTGAGGAGATGGTAATGTTAGTTTGAGGAGAGGAGAGGGGAGGGTAATGCTAGTATAAGGATAGGAGAGGAAAGGAGAGGGTAACGCTAGTATGAGGATAGGATAGGAGAGGGTAATGTTAGTTTGAGGAGAGGAGAGGGTAATGCTAGTATGCGGAGAGGAGAGGGTAATGTTAGTTTGAGGAGAGGGTAATGCTAGTATGAGGAGAGGAGAGGAAAGGAGAGGAGAGGGTAACGTTAGTTTGAGGAGAGGAGAGGGTAATGGTAGTTTGAGGAGAGGAGAGGGTAATGTTAGTTTGAGGAGATGGTAACATTAGTTTAAGGAGTTGGTGACGTTAGTTTGAGGAGATGAGAGGGGAGGTTAATGCTAGTATGAGGAGAGGAGAGGATAGGGTAATGTTAGTTTAAGGAGAGGAGATGGTAATGCTAGTTTGAGGAGAGGGTAATGCTAGTTTGAGGAGAGGAGAGGGTAATGTTAGTTTGAGGAGAGAGTATTGTTAGTTTGAGGAGAGGAGAGGGTAATGTTAGTTTGAGGAGAGGAGAGGGTAATGTTAGTTTGATGAGAGGGTAATGTTAGTTTGAGGAGAGGGTAATGTTAGTTTGAGGAGAGGAAAGGAGAGGAGAGGCTAATGTTAGTTTGGGGAGAGGGTAATGTTAGTTTGAGGAGAGGGTAATGTTAGTTTGAGGAGAGGGTAATGTTAGTTTGAGGAGAGGGTAATGTTAGTTTGAGGAGAGGAAAGGAGAGGAGAGGCTAATGTTAGTTTGGGGAGAGGGTAATGCTAGAATGAGGAGAGGAAAGGAGAGGAGAGGGTAATGTTAGTTTGAGGAGAGGAGAGGGTAATGTTAGTTTGAGGAGAGGAGAGGGTAATGTTAGTATGATGAGAGGGTAATGTTAGTTTGAGGAGAGGGGAGGAGAGGGTAATGTTAGTTTGAGGAGAGGAGAGGGTAATGTCAGTTTGAGGAGATGGTAATGTTAGTTTGAGGAGAGGAGAGGAGAGGGTAATGCTAGTATGAGGATAGGAGAGGAAAGGAGAGGAGAGGGTAACGCTAGTATGAGGATAGGATAGGAGAGGGTAATGTTAGTTTGAGGAGAGGAGAGGGTAATGCTAGTATGAGGAGAGGAGATGAAAGGAGAGGAGAGGGTAATGTTAGTTTGAGGAGAGGAGAGGGTAATGGTAGTTTGAGGAGAGGGTAATGTTAGTTTGAGGAGATGGTAACATTAGTTTAAGGAGTTGGTGACATTAGTTTGAGGAGAGGAGAGGGTAATGTTAGTTTGAGGAGAGGATAGGGTAATGTTAGTTTAATGAGAGGAGAGGGTAATGTTAGTTTGAGGAGAGGAGAGGGTAATGCTAGTTTGAGGAGAGGAGAGTGTAATGTTAGTTTGAGGAGAGGAGAGGGTAATGTTAGTTTGAGGAGAGGGTAATGTTAGTTTGAGGAGAGAGTAATGTTAGTTTGAGGAGAGGAGAGAGTAATGTTAGTTTGAGAAGAGGGTAATGTTAGTTTGAGGAGAGGGTAATGTTAGTTTGAGGAGAGGAGAGAGTAATGTTAGTTTGAGGAGAGGAGAGGGTAATGTTAGTTTGAGGAGAGGGTAATGTTAGTTTGAGGAGAGGGTAATGTTAGTTTGAGGATAGGGTAATGTTAGTTTGAGGAGAGGGTAATGTTAGTTTGAGGAGAGGAGAGGGTAATGTTAGTTTGAGGAGAGGAGAGGGTAATGTTAGTTTGAGGAGAGGAGAGGGTAATGTTAGTTTGAGGAGAGGGTAATGTTAATTAAAGGAGAGGGTAATGTTAGTTTGAGGAGAGGGTAATGTTAGTTTGAGGAGAGGAGAGGGTAATGTTACTTTGAGGAGAGGGTCATGTTACTTTGAGGAGAGGGTAATGTTACTTTGAGGAGAGGGTAATGTTAGTTTGAGGAGAGGGTAATGTTAGTTTGAGGAGAGGGTAATGTTAGTTTGAGGAGAGGGTAATGTTAGTTTGAGGAGAGGAGAGGGTAATGTTAGTTTGAGGAGAGGAGAGGGTAATGTAGTTTGAGGAGAGGAGAGGGTAATGTTACTTTGAGGAGAGGGTAATGTTACTTTGAGGAGAGGGTAATGTTACTTTGAGGAGAGGGTAATGTTACTTTGAGGAGAGGGTAATGTTACTTTGAGGAGAGGAGAGGGTAATGTTAGTTTGAGGAGAGGGTAATGTTAGTTTGAGGAGAGGGTAATGTTAGTTTGAGGAGAGGATAGGGTAATGTTAGTTTAAGGAGAGGAGAGGGTAATGTTAGTTTGAGGAGAGGAGAGGGTAATGTTAGTTTGAGGAGAGGGTAATGTTAGTTTGAGGAGAGGGTAATGTTAGTTTGAGGAGAGGGTAATGTTAGTTTGAGGAGAGGGTAATGTTAGTTTGAGGAGAGGGTAATGTTAGTTTGAGGAGAGGAGAGGGTAATGTTAGTTTGAGGAGAGGGTAATGATAGTTTGAGGAGAGGAGAGGGTAATGTTACTTTGAGGAGAGGGTAATGTTACTTTGAGGAGAGGGTAATGTTACTTTGAGGAGAGGAGAGGGTAATGTTAGTTTGAGGAGAGGGTAATGTTAGTTTGAGGAGAGGGTAATGTTAGTTTGAGGAGAGGGCAATGTTAGTTTGAGGAGAGGGTAATGTTAGTTTGAGGAGAGGGTAATGTTAGTTTGAGGAGAGGGTAATGTTAGTTTGAGGAGAGGAGAGGGTAATGTTACTTTGAGGAGAGGAGAGGGTAATGTTACTTTGAGGAGAGGGTAATGCTACTTTGAGGAGAGGGTAATGTTACTTTGAGGAGAGGGTAATGTTACTTTGAGGAGAGGGTAATGTTAGTTTGAGGAGAGGAGAGGGTAATGCTAGTTTGAGGAGAGGAGAGGGTAATGTTACTTTGAGGAGAGGGTAATGTTACTTTGAGGAGAGGGTAATGTTACTTTGAGGAGAGGGTAATGTTAGTTTGAGGAGAGGGTAATGTTAGTTTGAGGAGAGGGTAATGCTAGTTTGAGGAGAGGAGAGTGTAATGTTAGTTTGAGGAGAGGAGAGGGTAATGTTAGTTTGAGGAGAGGGTAATGTTAGTTTGAGGAGAGGGTAATGTTAGTTTGAGGAGAGGGTAATGTTAGTTTGAGGAGAGGGTAATGTTAGTTTGAGGAGAGGAGAGGGTAATGTTAATTTAAGGAGAGGGTAATGTTAGTTTGAGGAGAGGGTAATGTTACTTTGAGGAGAGGAGAGGGTAATGTTACTTTGAGGAGAGGGTAATGTTAGTTTGAGGAGAGGGTAATGTTACTTTGAGGAGATGAGAGGGTAATGTTACTTTGAGGAGAGGGTAATGTTAGTTTGAGGAGAGGGTAATGTTAGTTTGAGGAGAGGGTAATGTTAGTTTGAGGAGAGGGTAATGTTAGTTTGAGGAGAGGAGGGTAATGTTAGTTTGAGGAGAGGAGAGGGTAATGTAGTTTGAGGAGAGGAGAGGGTAATGTTACTTTGAGGAGAGGGTAATGTTACTTTGAGGAGAGGGTAATGTTAGTTTGAGGAGAGGGTAATGTTAGTTTGAGGAGAGGGTAATGTTAGTTTGAGGAGAGGGTAATGTTAGTTTGAGGAGAGGGTAATGTTAGTTTGAGGAGAGGGTAATGTTAGTTTGATGAGAGGGTAATGTTAGTTTGATGAGAGGGTAATGTTAGTTTGAGGAGAGTGTAATGTTAGTTTGAGGAGAGGAGAGTGTAATGTTAGTTTGAGGAGAGGAGAGGGTAATGTTAGTTTGAGGAGAGGATAGGGTAACGTTAGTTTGAGGAGAGGAGAGGGTAATGTTAGTTTGAGGAGAGGGTAATGTTAGCTGAGCTGTACCTTGCTGCTCTGGAAGATGCGTAGCGTGCAGATCACCATGGAGATGAAGGAGAGGTAGAATACAAGGAGTGGGATGAAGAAGGCAAACAGGTCAACAGTCAGATTACTGATGATGAAGAAGAAGATGAGCGCGTTGACGTGGTGCGTGGGGATCACCGTGCTCAGCCATTGGACGCCGGCGCGAGACGCCCAATCAATGAGCTGATCCTTCACCTCGATGACTGCAGTTATAGGGTACTGCAACACCTGGAGATGGAGGAGGGGTGAGGGAGGGAGGGAGGCAGGGAGAGGGGAGGAGGGAGGGGTGAGGAGGCAGAGGGGAGGAGGGAGGTGTGAGGGAGGGAGGGAGAGGGGGGAGGAGGGAGGGGTGAGCGAGGGAGGGAGGCAGAGAGAGGGAGGAGGGAGGGTGAGGGAGACAGGGAGAGGGGGGGAGGGAGGGGTGAGGGAGGCAGGGAGAGGGGAGGAGGGAGGGGTGAGGGGAGGGAGGCAGAGGGGAGGAGGGAGGGGGAGGGAGGGAGGGAGGGAGGGAGGGGGAGGGAGGGGAGGGAGGGAGGGGAGGGAGGGAGGGAGGGAGGGAGGGAGGAGGAGGGAGGGGTGAGCGAGGGAGGGAGGCAGAGAGAGGGGAGGAGGGAGGGGTGAGGGAGTGAGGGAGGCAGAGGGGAGGAGGGAGGGGTGAGGGAGGGGTGAGGGAGGGAGGGAGGGGTGAGTATTTGAACCAATTTTGAAGAGATGTTAGCTGATTGGGTGTGATGTCATACTAACCAGGAAGTGTCGTCTGGTGTCCATCAACATGTCACTCCGACCCATCCCCCACACTCCCTTCTGAGGCTTCTTGGGGACCAGGCCACTCTGCTAATGTACAAATGCACAGACACACACCAGGAACACACACACAGGAGCACATATACACACACCAGGAACACACACACGGGAGCACGTATACACACACACACACACACACACACCAGGAACACACACATACAGGAGCACGTATACACACACACACCTCTTTACTCAAAAAGGTCAGCTGTAGATTCATTTAGGATGCTGACAAGATGTAGATTCATTTAGGATGCTGACGAGATGTTGTGTCATTTGGGATGCTGACTAGATGTAGTGTCATTTAGGATGCTGACCAGATGTAGTGTCATTTAGGATGCTGACTAGATGTAGTGTCATTTAGGATGCTGACTAGATGTAGTGTCATTTAGGATGCTGACTAGATGTAGATTCATTTAGGATGCTGATTAGATGTAGTGTCATTTAGGATGCTGACTAGATGTAGTGTCATTTAGGATGCTGACTAGATGTAGTGTCATTTAGGATGCTGACTAGATGTAGTGTCATTTAGGATGCTGATTAGATGTAGTGTCATTTAGGATGCTGACTAGATGTAGATTCATTTAGGATGCTGATTAGATGTAGT